>NW_027489184.1:0-78776 GCF_050948215.1 Halictus rubicundus | reverse complement strand
TGTATCCTATCCAATCCTCTATCCTATCCTATCATCTATCCTCAATCCTATCCTTTCCTGTATCATATCCAATCCTCTATCCTATCCTGTCCTCTATCCTATCCTATCATCAATCCTATCCTATACAATCCCGTATCCTATCCTCTATTCTATCCTATCCTGTATCCAATCCTATCCTCAATCCTATCCTTTCCTGTATCCTATCCTATCCCCTATCCTATCCTATCCTGTATCCTATCCTATCCTCTATCCTATCCTATCCTCTATCCTATCCTATCTTCTATCCTATCCTATCCTCTATCCTATCAAATCCCCTATCCTATCCTCTGTCCTATCCCATCCTCTATCCTACTCTATCCTCTATCCTATCCTATCCTCTATCCTATCCTATCCTCTATCCTATCCTGTCCTCTATCCTATCCTATCCTCTATCCTTTCCTATCAAATCCCCTATCCTATCCTCTATCCTATCCTATCCTCTGTCCTATCCTATCCTCTATCCTATCCTATCGCCTATCCTATCCTCTATCCTATCCTATCCTCTATCCTATCCTATCTTCTATCCTATCCTATCCTCTATGCTATCAAATCCCCTATCCTATTCTCTATTCTATCCTATCCTGTGTCCTATCCAATCCTCTATCCTATCCTATCCTCTATCCTATCCTATCCTATCCTCTATCCTATCCTATCTTCTATCCTATTCTATCCTCTATCCAGTCCTCTATCCTATCCTATCCTCTATCCTATCCTATCCTCTATCCTATAATATGCTCTATCCTATCCTATCCTCTATCCTATCCTATCCTCTATCCTATCCTATCCTGTATCCTATCCAATCCTCTATCCTATTATGTATCCTATCCAATCCTCTATCCTATCCTATCCTCTATCCTATCCTATCCTCTATCCTATCCTATCCTCTATGCTATCCTATCTTCTATCCTAACCTATCCTCTATCCTATCAAATCCCCTATCCTATCCTCTGTCCTATCCCATCCTCTATCCTATTCTATCCTCTATCCTATCCTATCCTCTATCCTATCCTATCCTCTATCCTATCCTGTCCTCTATCCTATCCTATCCTCTATCCTTTCCTATCAAATCCCCTATCCTATCCTCTATCCTATCCTATCCTCTGTCCTATCCTATCCTCTATCCTATCCTATCGTCTATCCTATCCTCTATCCTATCCTATCCTCTATCCTATCCTATCTTCTATCCTATTCTATCCTCTATTCAGTCCTCTATCCTATCCTATCCTCTATCCTATCCTATCCTCTATCCTATCCTATCCTCTATCCTATAATATGCTCTATCCTATCCTATCCTGTATCCTATCCAATCCTCTATCCTATCCTATCCTCTATCCTATCCTATCCTGTATCCTATCCAATCCTCTATCCTATCCTGTATCCTATCCAATCCTCTATCCTATCCTATCATCTATCCTCAATCCTATCCTTTCCTGTATCATATCCAATCCTCTATCCTATCCTGTCCTCTATCCTATCCTATCCTCAATCCTATCCTATACAATCCCGTATCCTATCCTCTATTGTATCCTTTCCTGTATCCAATCCTATCCTCAATCCTATCCTTTCCTGTATCCTATCCTATCCTCTATCCTATGCTATCCTCTGTCCTATCCTATCCTCTATCCTATCCTATCCTCTATCCTATCCTATCCTCTATCCTATCCTATCTTCTATCCTATCCTATCCTATATCCTATCCTATCCTCTATCCTATCCTATCCTCTATCCTATCCTATCCTCTACCCTATCCTATCCTCTATCCTATCCTATCCTCTATCCTATCCTATCCTCTATCCTATCCAATCCCCTATCCTATGTTCTATCCGATCAGATCCTACCCTCTATCCTATACTATCCTCTACCTTATCCAATCCTCCATCCTATCCTATCCTCTATCCTATCCTATCCTCTATCCGATCCTCTATCCTATCCTATCCTCTATCCCATCCTCTATCCTATCCTATCCTCTATCCTATCCTATCCTCTATCCTATCCTATCCTCTATCCTATCCTCTATCCTATCCTCTATCCTATCCTATCCTCTATCCTATCCTCTATCCTATCCTCTATCCTATCCTATGCTTTCTCCTATCCTATCCTCTATTCTATCCTATCCTCTATCCTATCCTATCCTCTATCCTATCCTCTATCCTATCCTCTATCCTATCCTCTATCCTATCCTCTATCCTATCCTATCCTCTATCCTATCCTATCCTCTATCCTATCCTATTCTCTATCCTATCCAATCCTCTATCCTATCCTATCCTCAATCCTATCCTATCCTGTATCCTATCCTCTATCCTATCCTCTATCCTATCCTATCCTCTATCCTATCCTATCCTATCCTATCCTCTATCCTATCCAGTCCCCTATCCCATCCTCTATCCTATCCTTTCCTCTTTCCTATAATATCCCCTATCCTATCCAATCATGTATCCTATTCTGTACCGTATCCTCTATCCTATTCTATACTCTATATTATCCTATCCTCTATCCTATAATATCCCCTATCCTACGCTATCCTCTATCGTATCATATCCTCTATCGTATCCTATCCTGTATCCTATCCAATCCCCTATACTATTCTCTATCCTATACTATCCTCTAACTTATCCTATCCTCTATCCTATCCAATCCCCTATCCTATCCTCTATCCTCTATTCTATCCTGTATCCTATCCTCTATTCTATCCTGTATCCTATCCTCTATCCTATCCTCTATCCTATCCTATCCACTATCCTATCCTATCCTCTATCCTATCCTATCCTCTATCCTATCCTATCCTCTATACTATCCTATCCTCTATCCTATCCTATCCTCTATCCTATCCTATCCTCTATCCTATCCTATCCTCTATCCTATCCTATCCTCTATCCTATCCTATACTCTATCCTATCCTATCCTCTATCCTATCCTATCCTCTATCCTATCCTATCCTCTATCCTATCCTATCCTCTATCCTATCCTAACCTCTATCCTATCCTATCCTCTATCCTATCCTATCCTATATCCTATCCTATCCTCTATCCTATCCTATCCTCTATCCTATCCTATACTCTATCCTATCCTATCCTCTATCCTATCCTATCCTCTATCCTATCCTATCCTATCCTCTATCCTATCCTATCCTCTATCCTATCCTATCCTCTATCCTATCCTATCCTCTATCCTATCCAATCCCCTATCCTATGTTCTATCCGATCAGATCCTACCCTCTATCCTATACTATCCTCTACCTTATCCAATCCTCCATCCTATCCTATCCTCTATCCTATCCTATCCTCTATCCGATCCTCTATCCTATCCTATCCTCTATCCCATCCTCTATCCTATCCTATCCTCTATCCTATCCTATCCTCTATCCTATCCTATCCTCTATCCTATCCTATCCTCTATTCTATCCTATCCTCTATCCTATCCTATCCTCTATCCTATACTCTATCCTATCCTCTATCCTATCCTCTATCCTATCCTCTATCCTATCCTATCCTCTATCCTATCCTATCCTCTATCCTATCCTATTCTCTATCCTATCCAATCCTCTATCCTATCCTATCCTCAATCCTATCCTATCCTGTATCCTATCCTCTATCCTATCCTCTATCCTATCCTATCCTCTATCCTATCCTACCCTTTATCCTATCCTTTATCCTATCCTTTATCCTATCGTATCCTCTATCCTAGCCCATCCTCTATCCTATCCTACCCTCTGTCCTATCCTTTCCTCTATCCTATCCTATCCTCAATCCTATCCTATACTCTATCTTATACTATCCTCTGTCCTATCCTATTTTCTATCCTATCCTATCCTCTATCATATCCTATCCTCTATCCTATCCTATCCTCTATCCTATCCTATCCTCGATCCTATCCTATCCTCTATCCTATCCTTTCCTCAATTGTATTATATCCTCTATCCTATCCTATCCTCTATCCTATACTATCCTCTACCTTATCCAATCCTCTATCCTATCCTATCCTCTATCCTATCATATCCTCTATCCGATCCTCTATCCTATCCTATCCTCTATTCTATCCTCTATCCAATCCTATCCTCTATCCTATCCTATCCTCTATCCTATCCTATTCTCTATCCTATCCTATCCTCTATCCAATACTCTATCGTATCCTCTATCCTATCCTATTCTCAATCCTATCCTATCATCTGTCGTATCCCCTATCCTATCCTATCCCCTAATCTTTCCTCTATCCTATCCTTTCCTCTATCCTATCATCTATCCTATCCTATTCTCTATCCTATCCTATCCTCGATCCTATCCTATCCTCTATCCTATCCTTTCCTCAATCCTATTATATCCTCTATCCTATCCTATCCTCTATCCTATACTATCCTCTACCTTATCCAATCCTCTATCCTATCCTATCCTCTATCACATCCTATCCTCTATCCTATCCTATCCTCTATCCTATCCTATCCTGTATTCTATCCTATCCTCTATCCTATCCTATCCGCTATCCTTTCGTATCCTCTATCCTATCCTATCCTCTATCCTATCAAATCCCCTATCCTATCCTGTATCCTATCCTATCCTCTGTCCTATCTAATCCTCTATCCTATCCTATCCTCTATCGTATCCTATCCTCTATCCTATCCTTTCCTCTATCCTATCATCTATCCTATCCTATCCTATCCTCTATCCTATCCTATCCTGTATCCTATCCTATCCTCTATCACATCCTATCCTCTATCCTATCCTATCCTCTATCCTATCCTATCCTGTATCCTATCCTATCCTCTATCCTATCCTATCCGCTATCCTTTCGTATCCTCTATCCTATCCTATCCTCTATCCTATCAAATCCCCTATCCTATCCTGTATCCTATCCTATCCTCTGTCCTATCTAATCCTCTATCCTATCCTATCCTCTATCGTATCCTATCCTCTATCCTATCCTATCCTCTATCCTATCCTATCTTCTATCCTATCCTATCCTCTATCCTATCAAATCCCCTATCCTATCCTCTATCCTATCCTATCCTGTATCCTATCCAATCCTCTATCCTATCCTATCCTCTATACTATCCTATCCTGTATCCTATCCAATCCTCTATCCTATCCTGTATCCTATCCAATCCTCTATCCTATCCTATCATCTATCCTCAATCCTATCCTTTCCTGTATCATATCCAATCCTCTATCCTATCCTGTCCTCTATCCTATCCTATCCTCAATCCTATCCTATACAATCCCGTATCCTATCCTCTATTGTATCCTTTCCTGTATCCAATCCTATCCTCAATCCTATCCTTTCCTGTATCCTATCCTATCCTCTATCCTATCAAATCCACTGTCCTATCCTATCCTCTATCCTATCCTATCCTCTATCCTATCCTATCCTCTATCCTATCCTATCCTCTATCCTATCCTATTCTCTATCCTATCCTATCCTCTATCCGATCCAATCCTCTATCCTATACTATCTTCTATCCTATCCTATCCTCTATCCTATCAAATCCCCTATACTATCCTCTATCCTATCCTATCCTCTATCCTATCCTATCTTCTATCCTATTCTATCCTCTATCCAGTCCTCTATCCTATCCTATCCTCTATCCTATCCTATCCTCTATCCTATAATATGCTCTATCCTATCCTATCCTCTATCCTATCCTATCCTCTATCCTATCCTATCCTCTATCCTATGCTATCCTCTGTCCTATCCTATCCTCTATCCTATCCTATCCTCTATCCTATCCTATCCTCTATCCTATCCTATCTTCTATCCTATCCTATCCTCTATCCTATCAAATCCCCTATCCTATCCTCTATCCTATCCTATCTTCTATCCTATCCTATCCTCTATCCTATCCTATCCAATCCCCTATCCTATCCTCTGTCCTATCCTATCCTCTATCCTATCCTATCCTCTATCCTATCCTATCCTCTATCCTATGCTATCCTCTGTCCTATCCTATCCTCTATCCTATCCTATCCTCTATCCTATAATATGCTCTATCCTATCCTATCCTCTATCCTATCCTATCGTCTATCCTATCCTCTATCCTATTCTATCCTCTATCCTATCCTATCCTCTATCCTATCCTATCCTCTATCCTATCAAATACCCTATCCTATCCTCTGCCCTATTCTATCCTCTATCCTATCCTATCCGCTATCCTATCGTATCCTCTAACCTATCCTATCCTCTATCCTATCAAATCCCCTATCCTATCCTCTATCCTATCCTATCCTCTGTCCTATCCTATCCTCTATCCTATCCTATCTTCTATCCTATCCTATCCTCTATCCTATCAAATCCCCTATCCTATCCTCTATCCTATCCTATCCTGTATCCTATCCAATCCTCTATCCTATCCTATCCTCTATCCTATCCTATCCTGTATCCTATCCAATCCTCTATCCTATCCTATCCTCTATCCTATCCTATCCTGTATCCTATCCAATCCTCTATCCTATCCTTTCCTGTATCATATCCAATCCTCTATCCTATCCTGTCCTCTATCCTATCCTATCCTCAATCCTATCCTATACAATCCCGTATCCTATTCTCTATTCTATCCTATCCTGTATCTAATCCTATCCTCAATCCTATCCTTTCCTGTATCCTATCCTATCCCCTATCCTATCCTATCCTCTATCCTATCCTATCCTCTATCCTATCCTATCCTCTATCCTATCCTATCTTCTATCCTATCCTATCCTCTATCCTATGAAATCCCCTATCCTATCCTCTGTCCTATCCCATCCTCTATCCTATTCTATCCTCTATCCTATCCTATCCTCTATCCTATCCTATCCTCTATCCTATGCTATCCTCTATCCTATCCTATCCTCTATCCTATCAAATACCCTATCCTATTCTCTTTTCTATCCTATCCTGTATCCTATCCAATCCTCTATCCTATCGTATCCTCTATCCTATCCTATCCTCTATCCTATCAAATCCCCTATCCTATCCTCTATCCTATCCTATCCTCTGTCCTATCTAATCCTCTATCCTATCCTATCCTCTATCGTATCCTATCCTCTATCCTATCCTATCCTCTATCCTATCCTATCTTCTATCCTATCCTATCCTCTATCCTATCAAATCCCCTATCCTATCCTCTATCCTATCCAATCCTCTATCCTATCGTATCCTCTATCCTATCCTATCCTCTATCCTATCAAATCCCCTATCCTATCCTCTATCCTATCCTATCCTCTGTCCTATCTAATCCTCTATCCTATCCTATCCTCTATCGTATCCTATCCTCTATCCTATCCTATCCTCTATCCTATCCTATCTTCTATCCTATCCTATCCTCTATCCTATCAAATCCCCTATCCTATCCTCTATCCTATCCTATCCTGTATCCTATCCAATCCTCTATCCTATCCTATCCTCTATCCTATCCTATCCTGTATCCTATCCAATCCTCTATCCTATCCTGTATCCTATCCAATCCTCTATCCTATCCTATCATCTATCCTCAATCCTATCCTTTCCTGTATCATATCCAATCCTCTATCCTATCCTGTCCTCTATCCTATCCTATCATCAATCCTATCCTATACAATCCCGTATCCTATCCTCTATTCTATCCTATCCTGTATCCAATCCTATCCTCAATCCTATCCTTTCCTGTATCCTATCCTATCCCCTATCCTATCCTATCCTCAATCCTATCCTATACTCTATCTTATACTATCCTCTGTCCTATCCTATTTTCTATCCTATCCTATCCTCTATCATATCCTATCCTCTATCCTATCCTATCCTCTATCCTATCCTATCCTCGATCCTATCCTATCCTCTATCCTATCCTTTCCTCAATTGTATTATATCCTCTATCCTATCCTATCCTCTATCCTATACTATCCTCTACCTTATCCAATCCTCTATCCTATCCTATCCTCTATCCTATCATATCCTCTATCCGATCCTCTATCCTATCCTATCCTCTATTCTATCCTCTATCCAATCCTATCCTCTATCCTATCCTATCCTCTATCCTATCCTATTCTCTATCCTATCCTATCCTCTATCCAATACTCTATCGTATCCTCTATCCTATCCTATTCTCAATCCTATCCTATCATCTGTCGTATCCCCTATCCTATCCTATCCCCTAATCTTTCCTCTATCCTATCCTTTCCTCTATCCTATCATCTATCCTATCCTATTCTCTATCCTATCCTATCCTCGATCCTATCCTATCCTCTATCCTATCCTTTCCTCAATCCTATTATATCCTCTATCCTATCCTATCCTCTATCCTATACTATCCTCTACCTTATCCAATCCTCTATCCTATCCTATCCTCTATCACATCCTATCCTCTATCCTATCCTATCCTCTATCCTATCCTATCCTGTATCCTATCCTATCCTCTATCCTATCCTATCCGCTATCCTTTCGTATCCTCTATCCTATCCTATCCTCTATCCTATCAAATCCCCTATCCTATCCTGTATCCTATCCTATCCTCTGTCCTATCTAATCCTCTATCCTATCCTATCCTCTATCGTATCCTATCCTCTATCCTATCCTTTCCTCTATCCTATCATCTATCCTATCCTATTCTCTATCCTATCCTATCCTCGATCCTATCCTATCCTCTATCCTATCCTTTCCTCAATCCTATTATATCCTCTATCCTATCCTATCCTCTATCCTATACTATCCTCTACCTTATCCAATCCTCTATCCTATCCTATCCTCTATCACATCCTATCCTCTATCCTATCCTATCCTCTATCCTATCCTATCCTGTATCCTATCCTATCCTCTATCCTATCCTATCCGCTATCCTTTCGTATCCTCTATCCTATCCTATCCTCTATCCTATCAAATCCCCTATCCTATCCTGTATCCTATCCTATCCTCTGTCCTATCTAATCCTCTATCCTATCCTATCCTCTATCGTATCCTATCCTCTATCCTATCCTATCCTCTATCCTATCCTATCTTCTATCCTATCCTATCCTCTATCCTATCAAATCCCCTATCCTATCCTCTATCCTATCCTATCCTGTATCCTATCCAATCCTCTATCCTATCCTATCCTCTATACTATCCTATCCTGTATCCTATCCAATCCTCTATCCTATCCTGTATCCTATCCAATCCTCTATCCTATCCTATCATCTATCCTCAATCCTATCCTTTCCTGTATCATATCCAATCCTCTATCCTATCCTGTCCTCTATCCTATCCTATCCTCAATCCTATCCTATACAATCCCGTATCCTATCCTCTATTGTATCCTTTCCTGTATCCAATCCTATCCTCAATCCTATCCTTTCCTGTATCCTATCCTATCCTCTATCCTATCAAATCCACTGTCCTATCCTATCCTCTATCCTATCCTATCCTCTATCCTATCCTATCCTCTATCCTATCCTATCCTCTATCCTATCCTATTCTCTATCCTATCCTATCCTCTATCCGATCCAATCCTCTATCCTATACTATCTTCTATCCTATCCTATCCTCTATCCTATCAAATCCCCTATACTATCCTCTATCCTATCCTATCCTCTATCCTATCCTATCTTCTATCCTATTCTATCCTCTATCCAGTCCTCTATCCTATCCTATCCTCTATCCTATCCTATCCTCTATCCTATAATATGCTCTATCCTATCCTATCCTCTATCCTATCCTATCCTCTATCCTATCCTATCCTCTATCCTATGCTATCCTCTGTCCTATCCTATCCTCTATCCTATCCTATCCTCTATCCTATCCTATCCTCTATCCTATCCTATCTTCTATCCTATCCTATCCTCTATCCTATCAAATCCCCTATCCTATCCTCTATCCTATCCTATCTTCTATCCTATCCTATCCTCTATCCTATCCTATCCAATCCCCTATCCTATCCTCTGTCCTATCCTATCCTCTATCCTATCCTATCCTCTATCCTATCCTATCCTCTATCCTATGCTATCCTCTGTCCTATCCTATCCTCTATCCTATCCTATCCTCTATCCTATAATATGCTCTATCCTATCCTATCCTCTATCCTATCCTATCGTCTATCCTATCCTCTATCCTATTCTATCCTCTATCCTATCCTATCCTCTATCCTATCCTATCCTCTATCCTATCAAATACCCTATCCTATCCTCTGCCCTATTCTATCCTCTATCCTATCCTATCCGCTATCCTATCGTATCCTCTAACCTATCCTATCCTCTATCCTATCAAATCCCCTATCCTATCCTCTATCCTATCCTATCCTCTGTCCTATCCTATCCTCTATCCTATCCTATCTTCTATCCTATCCTATCCTCTATCCTATCAAATCCCCTATCCTATCCTCTATCCTATCCTATCCTGTATCCTATCCAATCCTCTATCCTATCCTATCCTCTATCCTATCCTGTCCTCTATCCTATCCTATCCTCAATCCTATCCTATACAATCCTGTATCCTATCCTATCCCCTATCCTATCCTATCCTCTATCCTATCCTATCCTCTATCCTATCCTATCCTCTATCCTATCCTATCTTCTATCCTATCCTATCCTCTATCCTATGAAATCCCCTATCCTATCCTCTGTCCTATCCCATCCTCTATCCTATTCTATCCTCTATCCTATCCTATCCTCTATCCTATCCTATCCTCTATCCTATGCTATCCTCTATCCTATCCTATCCTCTATCCTATCAAATACCCTATCCTATTCTCTTTTCTATCCTATCCTGTATCCTATCCAATCCTCTATCCTATCGTATCCTCTATCCTATCCTATCCTCTATCCTATCAAATCCCCTATCCTATCCTCTATCCTATCCTATCCTCTGTCCTATCTAATCCTCTATCCTATCCTATCCTCTATCGTATCCTATCCTCTATCCTATCCTATCCTCTATCCTATCCTATCTTCTATCCTATCCTATCCTCTATCCTATCAAATCCCCTATCCTATCCTCTATCCTATCCAATCCTCTATCCTATCGTATCCTCTATCCTATCCTATCCTCTATCCTATCAAATCCCCTATCCTATCCTCTATCCTATCCTATCCTCTGTCCTATCTAATCCTCTATCCTATCCTATCCTCTATCGTATCCTATCCTCTATCCTATCCTATCCTCTATCCTATCCTATCTTCTATCCTATCCTATCCTCTATCCTATCAAATCCCCTATCCTATCCTCTATCCTATCCTATCCTGTATCCTATCCAATCCTCTATCCTATCCTATCCTCTATCCTATCCTATCCTGTATCCTATCCAATCCTCTATCCTATCCTGTATCCTATCCAATCCTCTATCCTATCCTATCATCTATCCTCAATCCTATCCTTTCCTGTATCATATCCAATCCTCTATCCTATCCTGTCCTCTATCCTATCCTATCATCAATCCTATCCTATACAATCCCGTATCCTATCCTCTATTCTATCCTATCCTGTATCCAATCCTATCCTCAATCCTATCCTTTCCTGTATCCTATCCTATCCCCTATCCTATCCTATCCTCTATCCTATCCTATCCTCTATCCTATCCTATCCTCTATCCTATCCTATCTTCTATCCTATCCTATCCTCTATCCTATCCTATCCTCTATCCTATAATATGCTCTATCCTATCCTATCCTCTATCCTATCCTATCCTCTATCCTATCCTATCCTGTATCCTATCCAATCCTCTATCCTATTATGTATCCTATCCAATCCTCTATCCTATCCTATCCTCTATCCTATCCTATCCTCTATGCTATCCTATCTTCTATCCTATCCTATCCTCTATCCTATCAAATACCCTATCCTATCCTTTGTCCTATCCCATCCTCTATCCTATTCTATCCTCTATCCTATCCTATCCTCTATCCTATCAAATCCCCTATCCTATCCTCTGTCCTATCCCATCCTCTATCCTATTCTATCGTCTATCCTATCCTATCCTCTATCCTATCCTATCCTCTATCCTATCCTGTCCTCTATCCTATCCTATCCTCTATCCTTTCCTATCAAATCCCCTATCCTATCCTCTATCCTATCCTATCCTCTGTCCTATCCTATCCTCTATCCTATCCTATCCTCTATCCTATCCTATCTTCTATCCTATCCTATCCTCTATCCTATGAAATCCCCTATCCTATCCTCTGTCCTATCCCATCCTCTATCCTATTCTATCCTCTATCCTATCCTATCCTCTATCCTATCCTATCCTCTATCCTATGCTATCCTCTATCCTATCCTATCCTCTATCCTATCAAATACCCTATCCTATTCTCTTTTCTATCCTATCCTCTATCCTATCCTATCCTCTATCCTATCCTATCTTCTATCCTATCCTATCCTCTATGCTATCAAATCCCCTATCCTATTCTCTATTCTATCCTATCCTGTGTCCTATCCAATCCTCTATCCTATCCTATCCTCTATCCTATCCTATCCTATCCTCTATCCTATCCTATCTTCTATCCTATCAAATCCCCTATCCTATCCTCTGTCCTATCCCATCCTCTATCCTATTCTATCCTCTATCCTATCCTATCCTCTATCCTATCCTATCCTCTATCCTATCCTGTCCTCTATCCTATCCTATCCTCTATCCTTTCCTATCAAATCCCCTATCCTATCCTCTATCCTATCCTATCCTCTGTCCTATCCTATCCTCTATCCTATCCTATCGTCTATCCTATCCTCTATCCTATCCTATCCTCTATCCTATCCTATCTTCTATCCTATTCTATCCTCTATTCAGTCCTCTATCCTATCCTATCCTCTATCCTATCCTATCCTCTATCCTATCCTATCCTCTATCCTATCCTATCCTCTATCCTATAATATGCTCTATCCTATCCTATCCTGTATCCTATCCAATCCTCTATCCTATCCTATCCTCTATCCTATCCTATCCTGTATCCTATCCAATCCTCTATCCTATCCTATCATCTATCCTCAATCCTATCCTTTCCTGTATCATATCCAATCCTCTATCCTATCCTGTCCTCTATCCTATCCTATCCTCAATCCTATCCTATACAATCCCGTATCCTATCCTCTATTGTATCCTTTCCTGTATCCAATCCTATCCTCAATCCTATCCTTTCCTGTATCCTATCCTATCCTCTATCCTATGCTATCCTCTGTCCTATCCTATCCTCTATCCTATCCTATCCTTTATCCTATCCTATCCTCTATCCTATCCTATCTTCTATCCTATCCTATCCTATATCCTATCCTATCCTCTATCCTATCCTATCCTCTATCCTATCCTATCCTCTATCCTATCCTATCCTCTATCCTATCCTATCCTCTATCCTATCCTATCCTCTATCCTATCCAATCCCCTATCCTATGTTCTATCCGATCAGACCCTACCCTCTATCCTATACTATCCTCTACCTTATCCAATCCTCCATCCTATCCTATCCTCTATCCTATCCTATCCTCTATCCGATCCTCTATCCTATCCTATCCTCTATCCCATCCTCTATCCTATCCTATCCTCTATCCTATCCTATCCTCTATCCTATCCTATCCTCTATCCTATCCTCTATCCTATCCTCTATCCTATCCTCTATCCTATCCTATCCTCTATCCTATCCTCTATCCTATCCTATGCTTTCTCCTATCCTATCCTCTATTCTATCCTATCCTCTATCCTATCCTATCCTCTATCCTATCCTCTATCCTATCCTCTATCCTATCCTCTATCCTATCCTCTATCCTATCCTATCCTCTATCCTATCCTATCCTCTATCCTATCCTATTCTCTATCCTATCCAATCCTCTATCCTATCCTATCCTCAATCCTATCCTATCCTGTATCCTATCCTCTATCCTATCCTCTATCCTATCCTATCCTCTATCCTATCCTATCCTATCCTATCCTCTATCCTATCCAGTCCCCTATCCCATCCTCTATCCTATCCTTTCCTCTTTCCTATAATATCCCCTATCCTATCCAATCATGTATCCTATTCTGTACCGTATCCTCTATCCTATTCTATACTCTATATTATCCTATCCTCTATCCTATAATATCCCCTATCCTACGCTATCCTCTATCGTATCATATCCTCTATCGTATCCTATCCTGTATCCTATCCAATCCCCTATCCTATTCTCTATCCTATACTATCCTCTAACTTATCCTATCCTCTATCCTATCCAATCCCCTATCCTATCCTCTATCCTCTATTCTATCCTGTATCCTATCCTCTATTCTATCCTGTATCCTATCCTCTATCCTATCCTATCCACTATCCTATCCTATCCTCTATCCTATCCTATCCTCTATCCTATCCTATCCTCTATACTATCCTATCCTCTATCCTATCCTATCCTCTATCCTATCCTATCCTCTATCCTATCCTATCCTCTATCCTATCCTATCCTCTATCCTATCCTATCCTCTATCCTATCCTATACTCTATCCTATCCTATCCTCTATCCTATCCTATCCTCTATCCTATCCTATCCTCTATCCTATCCTATCCTCTATCCTATCCTATCCTCTATCCTATCCTATCCTCTATCCTATCCTATCCTATATCCTATCCTATCCTCTATCCTATCCTATCCTCTATCCTATCCTATACTCTATCCTATCCTATCCTGTATCCTATCCAATCCTCTATCCTATCCTATCATCTATCCTCAATCCTATCCTTTCCTGTATCATATCCAATCCTCTATCCTATCCTGTCCTCTATCCTATCCTATCATCAATCCTATCCTATACAATCCCGTATCCTATCCTCTATTCTATCCTATCCTGTATCCAATCCTATCCTTTCCTGTATCCTATCCTATCCCCTATCCTATCCTATCCTCTATCCTATCCTATCCTCTATCCTATCCTATCCTCTATCCTATCCTATCTTCTATCCTATCCTATCCTCTATCCTATCCTATCCTCTATCCTATAATATGCTCTATCCTATCCTATCCTCTATCCTATCCTATCCTCTATCCTATCCTATCCTGTATCCTATCCAATCCTCTATCCTATTATGTATCCTATCCAATCCTCTATCCTATCCTATCCTCTATCCTATCCTATCCTCTATGCTATCCTATCTTCTATCCTATCCTATCCTCTATCCTATCAAATACCCTATCCTATCCTCTGTCCTATCCCATCCTCTATCCTATTCTATCCTCTATCCTATCCTATCCTCTATCCTATCAAATCCCCTATCCTATCCTCTGTCCTATCCCATCCTCTATCCTATTCTATCCTCTATCCTATCCTATCCTCTATCCTATCCTATCCTCTATCCTATCCTATCCTCTATCCTATCCTATCCTCTATCCTATCCTATCCTCTATCCTATCCTATACTCTATCCTATCCTATCCTCTATCCTATCCTATCCTCTATCCTATCCTATCCTCTATCCTATCCTATCCTCTATCCTATCCTATCCTCTATCCTATCCTATCCTCTATCCTATCCTATCCTATATCCTATCCTATACCCTATCCTATCCTATCCTCTATCCTATCCTATACACTATCCTATCCTATCCTGTATCCTATCCAATCCTCTATCCTATCCTATCATCTATCCTCAATCCTATCCTTTCCTGTATCATATCCAATCCTCTATCCTATCCTGTCCTCTATCCTATCCTATCATCAATCCTATCCTATACAATCCCGTATCCTATCCTCTATTCTATCCTATCCTGTATCCAATCCTATCCTCAATCCTATCCTTTCCTGTATCCTATCCTATCCCCTATCCTATCCTATCCTCTATCCTATCCTATCCTCTATCCTATCCTATCCTCTATCCTATCCTATCTTCTATCCTATCCTATCCTCTATCCTATCCTATCCTCTATCCTATAATATGCTCTATCCTATCCTATCCTCTATCCTATCCTATCCTCTATCCTATCCTATCCTGTATCCTATCCAATCCTCTATCCTATTATGTATCCTATCCAATCCTCTATCCTATCCTATCCTCTATCCTATCCTATCCTCTATGCTATCCTATCTTCTATCCTATCCTATCCTCTATCCTATCAAATACCCTATCCTATCCTCTGTCCTATCCCATCCTCTATCCTATTCTATCCTCTATCCTATCCTATCCTCTATCCTATCAAATCCCCTATCCTATCCTCTGGCCTATCCCATCCTCTATCCTATTCTATCCTCTATCCTATCCTATCCTCTATCCTATCCTATCCTCTATCCTATCCTGTCCTCTATCCTATCCTATCCTCTATCCTTTCCTATCAAATCCCCTATCCTATCCTCTATCCTATCCTATCCTCTGTCCTATCCTATCCTCTATCCTATCCTATCGTCTATCCTATCCTCTATCCTATCCTATCCTCTATCCTATCCTATCTTCTATCCTATCCTATCCTCTATGCTATCAAATCCCCTATCCTATTCTCTATTCTATCCTATCCTGTGTCCTATCCAATCCTCTATCCTATCCTATCCTCTATCCTATCCTATCCTATCCTCTATCCTATCCTATCTTCTATCCTATCAAATCCCCTATCCTATCCTCTGTCCTATCCCATCCTCTATCCTATTCTATCCTCTATCCTATCCTATCCTCTATCCTATCCTATCCTCTATCCTATCCTGTCCTCTATCCTATCCTATCCTCTATCCTTTCCTATCAAATCCCCTATCCTATCCTCTATCCTATCCTATCCTCTGTCCTATCCTATCCTCTATCCTATCCTATCGTCTATCCTATCCTCTATCCTATCCTATCCTCTATCCTATCCTATCTTCTATCCTATTCTATCCTCTATTCAGTCCTCTATCCTATCCTATCCTCTATCCTATCCTATCCTCTATCCTATCCTATCCTCTATCCTATCCTATCCTCTATCCTATAATATGCTCTATCCTATCCTATCCTGTATCCTATCCAATCCTCTATCCTATCCTATCCTCTATCCTATCCTATCCTGTATCCTATCCAATCCTCTATCCTATCCTATCATCTATCCTCAATCCTATCCTTTCCTGTATCATATCCAATCCTCTATCCTATCCTGTCCTCTATCCTATCCTATCCTCAATCCTATCCTATACAATCCCGTATCCTATCCTCTATTGTATCCTTTCCTGTATCCAATCCTATCCTCAATCCTATCCTTTCCTGTATCCTATCCTATCCTCTATCCTATGCTATCCTCTGTCCTATCCTATCCTCTATCCTATCCTATCCTTTATCCTATCCTATCCTCTATCCTATCCTATCTTCTATCCTATCCTATCCTATATCCTATCCTATCCTCTATCCTATCCTATCCTCTATCCTATCCTATCCTCTATCCTATCCTATCCTCTATCCTATCCTATCCTCTATCCTATCCTATCCTCTATCCTATCCAATCCCCTATCCTATGTTCTATCCGATCAGACCCTACCCTCTATCCTATACTATCCTCTACCTTATCCAATCCTCCATCCTATCCTATCCTCTATCCTATCCTATCCTCTATCCGATCCTCTATCCTATCCTATCCTCTATCCCATCCTCTATCCTATCCTATCCTCTATCCTATCCTATCCTCTATCCTATCCTATCCTCTATCCTATCCTCTATCCTATCCTCTATCCTATCCTCTATCCTATCCTATCCTCTATCCTATCCTCTATCCTATCCTATGCTTTCTCCTATCCTATCCTCTATTCTATCCTATCCTCTATCCTATCCTATCCTCTATCCTATCCTCTATCCTATCCTCTATCCTATCCTCTATCCTATCCTCTATCCTATCCTATCCTCTATCCTATCCTATCCTCTATCCTATCCTATTCTCTATCCTATCCAATCCTCTATCCTATCCTATCCTCAATCCTATCCTATCCTGTATCCTATCCTCTATTCTATCCTCTATCCTATCCTATCCTCTATCCTATCCTATCCTATCCTATCCTCTATCCTATCCAGTCCCCTATCCCATCCTCTATCCTATCCTTTCCTCTTTCCTATAATATCCCCTATCCTATCCAATCATGTATCCTATTCTGTACCGTATCCTCTATCCTATTCTATACTCTATATTATCCTATCCTCTATCCTATAATATCCCCTATCCTACGCTATCCTCTATCGTATCATATCCTCTATCGTATCCTATCCTGTATCCTATCCAATCCCCTATCCTATTCTCTATCCTATACTATCCTCTAACTTATCCTATCCTCTATCCTATCCAATCCCCTATCCTATCCTCTATCCTCTATTCTATCCTGTATCCTATCCTCTATTCTATCCTGTATCCTATCCTCTATCCTATCCTATCCACTATCCTATCCTATCCTCTATCCTATCCTATCCTCTATCCTATCCTATCCTCTATACTATCCTATCCTCTATCCTATCCTATCCTCTATAATATCCTATCCTCTATCCTATCCTATCCTCTATCCTATCCTATCCTCTATCCTATCCTATCCTCTATCCTATCCTATACTCTATCCTATCCTATCCTCTATCCTATCCTATCCTCTATCCTATCCTATCCTCTATCCTATCCTATCCTCTATCCTATCCTATCCTCTATCCTATCCTATCCTCTATCCTATCCTATCCTATATCCTATCCTATCCTCTATCCTATCCTATCCTCTATCCTATCCTATACTCTATCCTATCCTATCCTGTATCCTATCCAATCCTCTATCCTATCCTATCATCTATCCTCAATCCTATCCTTTCCTGTATCATATCCAATCCTCTATCCTATCCTGTCCTCTATCCTATCCTATCATCAATCCTATCCTATACAATCCCGTATCCTATCCTCTATTCTATCCTATCCTGTATCCAATCCTATCCTTTCCTGTATCCTATCCTATCCCCTATCCTATCCTATCCTCTATCCTATCCTATCCTCTATCCTATCCTATCCTCTATCCTATCCTATCTTCTATCCTATCCTATCCTCTATCCTATCCTATCCTCTATCCTATAATATGCTCTATCCTATCCTATCCTCTATCCTATCCTATCCTCTATCCTATCCTATCCTGTATCCTATCCAATCCTCTATCCTATTATGTATCCTATCCAATCCTCTATCCTATCCTATCCTCTATCCTATCCTATCCTCTATGCTATCCTATCTTCTATCCTATCCTATCCTCTATCCTATCAAATACCCTATCCTATCCTCTGTCCTATCCCATCCTCTATCCTATTCTATCCTCTATCCTATCCTATCCTCTATCCTATCAAATCCCCTATCCTATCCTCTGTCCTATCCCATCCTCTATCCTATTCTATCCTCTATCCTATCCTATCCTCTATCCTATCCTATCCTCTATCCTATCCTATCCTCTATCCTATCCTATCCTCTATCCTATCCTATCCTCTATCCTATCCTATACTCTATCCTATCCTATCCTCTATCCTATCCTATCCTCTATCCTATCCTATCCTCTATCCTATCCTATCCTCTATCCTATCCTATCCTCTATCCTATCCTATCCTCTATCCTATCCTATCCTATATCCTATCCTATACCCTATCCTATCCTATCCTCTATCCTATCCTATACTCTATCCTATCCTATCCTGTATCCTATCCAATCCTCTATCCTATCCTATCATCTATCCTCAATCCTATCCTTTCCTGTATCATATCCAATCCTCTATCCTATCCTGTCCTCTATCCTATCCTATCATCAATCCTATCCTATACAATCCCGTATCCTATCCTCTATTCTATCCTATCCTGTATCCAATCCTATCCTCAATCCTATCCTTTCCTGTATCCTATCCTATCCCCTATCCTATCCTATCCTCTATCCTATCCTATCCTCTATCCTATCCTATCCTCTATCCTATCCTATCTTCTATCCTATCCTATCCTCTATCCTATCCTATCCTCTATCCTATAATATGCTCTATCCTATCCTATCCTCTATCCTATCCTATCCTCTATCCTATCCTATCCTGTATCCTATCCAATCCTCTATCCTATTATGTATCCTATCCAATCCTCTATCCTATCCTATCCTCTATCCTATCCTATCCTCTATGCTATCCTATCTTCTATCCTATCCTATCCTCTATCCTATCAAATACCCTATCCTATCCTCTGTCCTATCCCATCCTCTATCCTATTCTATCCTCTATCCTATCCTATCCTCTATCCTATCAAATCCCCTATCCTATCCTCTGGCCTATCCCATCCTCTATCCTATTCTATCCTCTATCCTATCCTATCCTCTATCCTATCCTATCCTCTATCCTATCCTGTCCTCTATCCTATCCTATCCTCTATCCTTTCCTATCAAATCCCCTATCCTATCCTCTATCCTATCCTATCCTCTGTCCTATCCTATCCTCTATCCTATCCTATCGTCTATCCTATCCTCTATCCTATCCTATCCTCTATCCTATCCTATCTTCTATCCTATCCTATCCTCTATGCTATCAAATCCCCTATCCTATTCTCTATTCTATCCTATCCTGTGTCCTATCCAATCCTCTATCCTATCCTATCCTCTATCCTATCCTATCCTATCCTCTATCCTACCCTATCTTCTATCCTATCAAATCCCCTATCCTATCCTCTGTCCTATCCCATCCTCTATCCTATTCTATCCTCTATCCTATCCTATCCTCTATCCTATCCTATCCTCTATCCTATCCTGTCCTCTATCCTATCCTATCCTCTATCCTTTCCTATCAAATCCCCTATCCTATCCTCTATCCTATCCTATCCTCTGTCCTATCCTATCCTCTATCCTATCCTATCGTCTATCCTATCCTCTATCCTATCCTATCCTCTATCCTTTCCTATCAAATCCCCTATCCTATCCTCTATCCTATCCTATCCTCTGTCCTATCCTATCCTCTATCCTATCCTATCGTCTATCCTATCCTCTATCCTATCCTATCCTCTATCCTATCCTATCTTCTATCCTATCCTATCCTCTATGCTATCAAATCCCCTATCCTATTCTCTATTCTATCCTATCCTGTGTCCTATCCAATCCTCTATCCTATCCTATCCTCTATCCTATCCTATCTTCTATCCTATCAAATCCCCTATCCTATCCTCTGTCCTATCCCATCCTCTATCCTATTCTATCCTCTATCCTATCCTATCCTCTATCCTATCCTATCCTATATCCTATCCTATCCTCTATCCTATCCTATCCTCTATCCTATCCTATCCTCTATCCTATCCTATCCTCTATCCTATCCTATCCTCTATCCTATCCTATCCTCTATCCTATCCAATCCCCTATCCTATGTTCTATCCGATCAGATCCTACCCTCTATCCTATACTATCCTCTACCTTATCCAATCCTCCATCCTATCCTATCCTCTATCCTATCCTATCCTCTATCCGATCCTCTATCCTATCCTATCCTCTATCCCATCCTCTATCCTATCCTATCCTCTATCCTATCCTATCCTCTATCCTATCCTATCCTCTATCCTATCCTATCCTCTATTCTATCCTATCCTCTATCCTATCCTATCCTCTATCCTATCCTCTATCCTATCCTCTATCCTATCCTCTATCCTATCCTCTATCCTATCCTATCCTCTATCCTATCCTATCCTCTATCCTATCCTATTCTCTATCCTATCCTATCCTCTATCCTATCCTATCCTCAATCCTATCCTATCCTGTATCCTATCCTCTATCCTATCCTCTATCCTATCCTATCCTCTATCCTATCCTATCCTTTATCCTATCCTTTATCCTATCCTTTATCCTATCGTATCCTCTATCCTAGCCCATCCTCTATCCTATCCTACCCTCTGTCCTATCCTTTCCTCTATCCTATCCTATCCTCAATCCTATCCTATACTCTATCTTATACTATCCTCTGTCCTATCCTATTTTCTATCCTATCCTATCCTCTATCATATCCTATCCTCTATCCTATCCTATCCTCTATCCTATCCTATCCTGTATCCTATCCTATCCTCTATCCTATCCTATCCGCTATCCTTTCGTATCCTCTATCCTATCCTATCCTCTATCCTATCAAATCCCCTATCCTATCCTGTATCCTATCCTATCCTCTGTCCTATCTAATCCTCTATCCTATCCTATCCTCTATCGTATCCTATCCTCTATCCTATCCTATCCTCTATCCTATCCTATCTTCTATCCTATCCTATCCTCTATCCTATCAAATCCCCTATCCTATCCTCTATCCTATCCTATCCTGTATCCTATCCAATCCTCTATCCTATCCTATCCTCTATACTATCCTATCCTGTATCCTATCCAATCCTCTATCCTATCCTGTATCCTATCCAATCCTCTATCCTATCCTATCATCTATCCTCAATCCTATCCTTTCCTGTATCATATCCAATCCTCTATCCTATCCTGTCCTCTATCCTATCCTATCCTCAATAATATCCTATACAATCCCGTATCCTATCCTCTATTGTATCCTTTCCTGTATCCAATCCTATCCTCAATCCTATCCTTTCCTGTATCCTATCCTATCCTCTATCCTATCAAATCCACTGTCCTATCCTATCCTCTATCCTATCCTATCCTCTATCCTATCCTATCTTATCCTCTATCCTATCCTATCCTCTATCCTATCCTATCTTCTATCCTATCCTATCCTCTATCCTATCCTATTCTCTATCCTATCCTATCCTCTATCCGATCCAATCCTCTATCCTATACTATCTTCTATCCTATCCTATCCTCTATCCTATCAAATCCCCTATACTATCCTCTATCCTATCCTATCCTCTATCCTATCCTATCTTCTATCCTATTCTATCCTCTATCCAGTCCTCTATCCTATCCTATCCTCTATCCTATCCTATCCTCTATCCTATAATATGCTCTATCCTATCCTATCCTCTATCCTATCCTATCCTCTATCCTATCCTATCCTCTATCCTATGCTATCCTCTGTCCTATCCTATCCTCTATCCTATCCTATCCTCTATCCTATCCTATCCTCTATCCTATCCTATCTTCTATCCTATCCTATCCTCTATCCTATCAAATCCCCTATCCTATCCTCTATCCTATCCTATCTTCTATCCTATCCTATCCTCTATCCTATCCTATCCAATCCCCTATCCTATCCTCTGTCCTATCCTATCCTCTATCCTATCCTATCCTCTATCCTATCCTATCCTCTATCCTATGCTATCCTCTGTCCTATCCTATCCTCTATCCTATCCTATCCTCTATCCTATAAAATGCTCTATCCTATCCTATCCTCTATCCTATCCTATCGTCTATCCTATCCTCTATCCTATTCTATCCTCTATCCTATCCTATCCTCTATCCTATAAAATGCTCTATCCTATCCTATCCTCTATCCTATCCTATCGTCTATCCTATCCTCTATCCTATTCTATCCTCTATCCTATCCTATCCTCTATCCTATCCTATCCTCTATCCTATCAAATACCCTATCCTATCCTCTGCCCTATTCTATCCTCTATCCTATCCTATCCGCTATCCTATCGTATCCTCTAACCTATCCTATCCTCTATCCTATCAAATCCCCTATCCTATCCTCTATCCTATCCTATCCTCTGTCCTATCCTATCCTCTATCCTATCCTATCTTCTATCCTATCCTATCCTCTATCCTATCAAATCCCCTATCCTATCCTCTATCCTATCCTATCCTGTATCCTATCCAATCCTCTATCCTATCCTATCCTCTATCCTATCCTATCCTGTATCCTATCCAATCCTCTATCCTATCCTATCCTCTATCCTATCCTATCCTGTATCCTATCCAATCCTCTATCCTATCCTTTCCTGTATCATATCCAATCCTCTATCCTATCCTGTCCTCTATCCTATCCTATCCTCAATCCTATCCTATACAATCCCGTATCCTATCCTCTATTCTATCCTATCCTGTATCCAATCCTATCCTCAATCCTATCCTTTCCTGTATCCTATCCTATCCCCTATCCTATCCTATCCTCTATCCTATCCTGTCCTCTATCCTATCCTATCCTCAATCCTATCCTATACAATCCCGTATCCTATCCTCTATTTTATCCTATCCTGTATCCAATCCTATCCTCAATCCTATCCTTTCCTGTATCCTATCCTATCCCCTATCCTATCCTATCCTCTATCCTATCCTATCCTCTATCCTATCCTATCCTCTATCCTATCCTATCTTCTATCCTATCCTATCCTCTATCCTATGAAATCCCCTATCCTATCCTCTGTCCTATCCCATCCTCTATCCTATTCTATCCTCTATCCTATCCTATCCTCTATCCTATCCTATCCTCTATCCTATGCTATCCTCTATCCTATCCTATCCTCTATCCTATCAAATACCCTATCCTATTCTCTTTTCTATCCTATCCTGTATCCTATCCAATCCTCTATCCTATCGTATCCTCTATCCTATCCTATCCTCTATCCTATCAAATCCCCTATCCTATCCTCTATCCTATCCTATCCTCTGTCCTATCTAATCCTCTATCCTATCCTATCCTCTATCGTATCCTATCCTCTATCCTATCCTATCCTCTATCCTATCCTATCTTCTATCCTATCCTATCCTCTATCCTATCAAATCCCCTATCCTATCCTCTATCCTATCCTATCCTGTATCCTATCCAATCCTCTATCCTATCCTATCCTCTATCCTATCCTATCCTGTATCCTATCCAATCCTCTATCCTATCCTGTATCCTATCCAATCCTCTATCCTATCCTATCATCTATCCTCAATCCTATCCTTTCCTGTATCATATCCAATCCTCTATCCTATCCTGTCCTCTATCCTATCCTATCATCAATCCTATCCTATACAATCCCGTATCCTATCCTCTATTCTATCCTATCCTGTATCCAATCCAATCCTCAATCCTATCCTTTCCTGTATCCTATCCTATCCCCTATCCTATCCTATCCTCTATCCTATCCTATCCTCTATCCTATCCTATCCTCTATCCTATCCTATCTTCTATCCTATCCTATCCTCTATCCTATCCTATCCTCTATCCTATAATATGCTCTATCCTATCCTATCCTCTATCCTATCCTATCCTCTATCCTATCCTATCCTGTATCCTATCCAATCCTCTATCCTATTATGTATCCTATCCAATCCTCTATCCTATCCTATCCTCTATCCTATCCTATCCTCTATGCTATCCTATCTTCTATCCTATCCTATCCTCTATCCTATCAAATACCCTATCCTATCCTCTGTCCTATCCCATCCTCTATCCTATTCTATCCTCTATCCTATCCTATCCTCTATCCTATCAAATCCCCTATCCTATCCTCTGTCCTATCCCATCCTCTATCCTATTCTATCCTCTATCCTATCCTATCCTCTATCCTATCCTATCCTCTATCCTATCCTGTCCTCTATCCTATCCTATCCTCTATCCTTTCCTATCAAATCCCCTATCCTATCCTCTATCCTATCCTATCCTCTGTCCTATCCTATCCTCTATCCTATCCTATCGTCTATCCTATCCTCTATCCTATCCTATCCTCTATCCTATCCTATCTTCTATCCTATCCTATCCTCTATGCTATCAAATCCCCTATCCTATTCTCTATTCTATCCTATCCTGTGTCCTATCCAATCCTCTATCCTATCCTATCCTCTATCCTATCCTATCCTATCCTCTATCCTATCCTATCTTCTATCCTATCAAATCCCCTATCCTATCCTCTGTCCTATCCCATCCTCTATCCTATTCTATCCTCTATCCTATCCTATCCTCTATCCTATCCTATCCTCTATCCTATCCTGTCCTCTATCCTATCCTATCCTCTATCCTTTCCTATCAAATCCCCTATCCTATCCTCTATCCTATCCTATCCTCTGTCCTATCCTATCCTCTATCCTATCCTATCGTCTATCCTATCCTCTATCCTATCCTATCCTCTATCCTATCCTATCTTCTATCCTATCCTATCCTCTATGCTATCAAATCCCCTATCCTATTCTCTATTCTATCCTATCCTGTGTCCTATCCAATCCTCTATCCTATCCTATCCTCTATCCTATCCTATCCTATCCTCTATCCTATCCTATCTTCTATCCTATCAAATCCCCTATCCTATCCTCTGTCCTATCCCATCCTCTATCCTATTCTATCCTCTATCCTATCCTATCCTCTATCCTATCCTATCCTCTATCCTATCCTGTCCTCTATCCTATCCTATCCTCTATCCTTTCCTATCAAATCCCCTATCCTATCCTCTATCCTATCCTATCCTCTGTCCTATCCTATCCTCTATCCTATCCTATCGTCTATCCTATCCTCTATCCTATCCTATCCTCTATCCTATCCTATCTTCTATCCTATTCTATCCTCTATTCAGTCCTCTATCCTATCCTATCCTCTATCCTATCCTATCCTCTATCCTATCCTATCCTCTATCCTATCCTATCCTCTATCCTATAATATGCTCTATCCTATCCTATCCTGTATCCTATCCAATCCTCTATCCTATCCTATCCTCTATCCTATCCTATCCTGTATCCTATCCAATCCTCTATCCTATCCTATCATCTATCCTCAATCCTATCCTTTCCTGTATCATATCCAATCCTCTATCCTATCCTGTCCTCTATCCTATCCTATCCTCAATCCTATCCTATACAATCCCGTATCCTATCCTCTATTGTATCCTTTCCTGTATCCAATCCTATCCTCAATCCTATCCTTTCCTGTATCCTATCCTATCCTCTATCCTATGCTATCCTCTGTCCTATCCTATCCTCTATCCTATCCTATCCTCTATCCTATCCTATCCTCTATCCTATCCTATCTTCTATCCTATCCTATCCTATATCCTATCCTATCCTCTATCCTATCCTATCCTCTATCCTATCCTATCCTCTATCCTATCCTATCCTCTATCCTATCCTATCCTCTATCCTATCCTATGCTCTATCCTTTCCAATCCCCTATCCTATGTTCTATCCGATCAGATCCTACCCTCTATCCTATACTATCCTCTACCTTATCCAATCCTCCATCCTATCCTATCCTCTATCCTATCCTATCCTCTATCCGATCCTCTATCCTATCCTATCCTCTATCCCATCCTCTATCCTATCCTATCCTCTATCCTATCCTATCCTCTATCCTATCCTATCCTCTATCCTATCCTATCCTCTATCCTATCCTCTATCCTATCCTCTATCCTATCCTATCCTCTATCCTATCCTCTATCCTATCCTCTATCCTATCCTATGCTTTCTCCTATCCTATCCTCTATTCTATCCTATCCTCTATCCTATCCTATCCTCTATCCTATCCTCTATCCTATCCTCTATCCTATCCTCTATCCTATCCTCTATCCTATCCTATCCTCTATCCTATCCTATCCTCTATCCTATCCTATTCTCTATCCTATCCAATCCTCTATCCTATCCTATCCTCAATCCTATCCTATCCTGTATCCTATCCTCTATCCTATCCTCTATCCTATCCTCTATCCTATCCTATCCTCTATCCTATCCTATCCTATCCTATCCTCTATCCTATCCAGTCCCCTATCCCATCCTCTATCCTATCCTTTCCTCTTTCCTATAATATCCCCTATCCTATCCAATCATGTATCCTATTCTGTACCGTATCCTCTATCCTATTCTATACTCTATATTATCCTATCCTCTATCCTATAATATCCCCTATCCTACGCTATCCTCTATCGTATCATATCCTCTATCGTATCCTATCCTGTATCCTATCCAATCCCCTATCCTATTCTCTATCCTATACTATCCTCTAACTTATCCTATCCTCTATCCTATCCAATCCCCTATCCTATCCTCTATCCTCTATTCTATCCTGTATCCTATCCTCTATTCTATCCTGTATCCTATCCTCTATCCTATCCTATCCACTATCCTATCCTATCCTCTATCCTATCCTATCCTCTATCCTATCCTATCCTCTATACTATCCTATCCTCTATCCTATCCTATCCTCTATCCTATCCTATCCTCTATCCTATCCTATCCTCTATCCTATCCTATCCTCTATCCTATCCTATCCTCTATCCTATCCTATACTCTATCCTATCCTATCCTCTATCCTATCCTATCCTCTATCCTATCCTATCCTCTATCCTATCCTATCCTCTATCCTATCCTATCCTCTATCCTATCCTATCCTCTATCCTATCCTATCCTATATCCTATCCTATCCTCTATCCTATCCTATCCTCTATCCTATCCTATACTCTATCCTATCCTATCCTGTATCCTATCCAATCCTCTATCCTATCCTATCATCTATCCTCAATCCTATCCTTTCCTGTATCATATCCAATCCTCTATCCTATCCTGTCCTCTATCCTATCCTATCATCAATCCTATCCTATACAATCCCGTATCCTATCCTCTATTCTATCCTATCCTGTATCCAATCCTATCCTCAATCCTATCCTTTCCTGTATCCTATCCTATCCCCTATCCTATCCTATCCTCTATCCTATCCTATCCTCTATCCTATCCTATCCTCTATCCTATCCTATCTTCTATCCTATCCTATCCTCTATCCTATCCTATCCTCTATCCTATAATATGCTCTATCCTATCCTATCCTCTATCCTATCCTATCCTCTATCCTATCCTATCCTGTATCCTATCCAATCCTCTATCCTATTATGTATCCTATCCAATCCTCTATCCTATCCTATCCTCTATCCTATCCTATCCTCTATGCTATCCTATCTTCTATCCTATCCTATCCTCTATCCTATCAAATACCCTATCCTATCCTCTGTCCTATCCCATCCTCTATCCTATTCTATCCTCTATCCTATCCTATCCTCTATCCTATCAAATCCCCTATCCTATCCTCTGTCCTATCCCATCCTCTATCCTATTCTATCCTCTATCCTATCCTATCCTCTATCCTATCCTATCCTCTATCCTATCCTGTCCTCTATCCTATCCTATCCTCTATCCTTTCCTATCAAATCCCCTATCCTATCCTCTATCCTATCCTATCCTCTGTCCTATCCTATCCTCTATCCTATCCTATCGTCTATCCTATCCTCTATCCTATCCTATCCTCTATCCTATCCTATCTTCTATCCTATCCTATCCTCTATGCTATCAAATCCCCTATCCTATTCTCTATTCTATCCTATCCTGTGTCCTATCCAATCCTCTATCCTATCCTATCCTCTATCCTATCCTATCCTATCCTCTATCCTATCCTATCTTCTATCCTATCAAATCCCCTATCCTATCCTCTGTCCTATCCCATCCTCTATCCTATTCTATCCTCTATCCTATCCTATCCTCTATCCTATCCTATCCTCTATCCTATCCTGTCCTCTATCCTATCCTATCCTCTATCCTTTCCTATCAAATCCCCTATCCTATCCTCTATCCTATCCTATCCTCTGTCCTATCCTATCCTCTATCCTATCCTATCGTCTATCCTATCCTCTATCCTATCCTATCCTCTATCCTTTCCTATCAAATCCCCTATCCTATCCTCTATCCTATCCTATCCTCTGTCCTATCCTATCCTCTATCCTATCCTATCGTCTATCCTATCCTCTATCCTATCCTATCCTCTATCCTATCCTATCTTCTATCCTATCCTATCCTCTATGCTATCAAATCCCCTATCCTATTCTCTATTCTATCCTATCCTGTGTCCTATCCAATCCTCTATCCTATCCTATCCTCTATCCTATCCTATCCTATCCTCTATCCTATCCTATCTTCTATCCTATCAAATCCCCTATCCTATCCTCTGTCCTATCCCATCCTCTATCCTCTTCTATCCTCTATCCTATCCTATCCTCTATCCTATCCTATCCTATATCCTATCCTATCCTCTATCCTATCCTATCCTCTATCCTATCCTATCCTCTATCCTATCCTATCCTCTATCCTATCCTATCCTCTATCCTATCCTATCCTCTATCCTATCCAATCCCCTATCCTATGTTCTATCCGATCAGATCCTACCCTCTATCCTATACTATCCTCTACCTTATCCAATCCTCCATCCTATCCTATCCTCTATCCTATCCTATCCTCTATCCGATCCTCTATCCTATCCTATCCTCTATCCCATCCTCTATCCTATCCTATCCTCTATCCTATCCTATCCTCTATCCTATCCTATCCTCTATCCTATCCTCTATCCTATCCTCTATCCTATCCTATCCTCTATCCTATCCTCTATCCTATCCTCTATCCTATCCTATGCTTTCTCCTATCCTATCCTCTATTCTATCCTATCCTCTATCCTATCCTATCCTCTATCCTATCCTCTATCCTATCCTCTATCCTATCCTCTATCCTATCCTCTATCCTATCCTCTATCCTATCCTATCCTCTATCCTATCCTATCCTCTATCCTATCCTATTCTCTATCCTATCCAATCCTCTATCCTATCCTATCCTCAATCCTATCCTATCCTGTATCCTATCCTCTATCCTATCCTCTATCCTATCCTATCCTCTATCCTATCCTATCCTATCCTATCCTCTATCCTATCCAGTCCCCTATCCCATCCTCTATCCTATCCTTTCCTCTTTCCTATAATATCCCCTATCCTATCCAATCATGTATCCTATTCTGTACCGTATCCTCTATCCTATTCTATACTCTATATTATCCTATCCTCTATCCTATAATATCCCCTATCCTACGCTATCCTCTATCGTATCATATCCTCTATCGTATCCTATCCTGTATCCTATCCTATCCCCTATCCTATTCTCTATCCTATACTATCCTCTAACTTATCCTATCCTCTATCCTATCCAATCCCCTATCCTATCCTCTATCCTCTATTCTATCCTGTATCCTATCCTCTATTCTATCCTGTATCCTATCCTCTATCCTATCCTATCCACTATCCTATCCTATCCTCTATCCTATCCTATCCTCTATCCTATCCTATCCTCTATACTATCCTATCCTCTATCCTATCCTATCCTCTATCCTATCCTATCCTCTATCCTATCCTATCCTCTATCCTATCCTATCCTCTATCCTATCCTATCCTCTATCCTATCCTATACTCTATCCTATCCTATCCTCTATCCTATCCTATCCTCTATCCTATCCTATCCTCTATCCTATCCTATCCTCTATCCTATCCTATCCTCTATCCTATCCTATCCTCTATCCTATCCTATCCTATATCCTATCCTATCCTCTATCCTATCCTATCCTCTATCCTATCCTATACTCTATCCTATCCTATCCTCTATCCTATCCTATCCTCTATCCTATCCTATCCTCTATCCTATCCTATCCTCTATCCTATCCTATCCTCTATCCTATCCTATCCTCTATCCTATCCTATCCTCTATCCTATCCTATCCTCTATCCTATCCTATCCTCTATCCTATCCTATCCTCTATCCTATCCTATCCTCTATCCTATCCAATCCCCTATCCTATGTTCTATCCGATCAGATCCTACCCTCTATCCTATACTATCCTCTACCTTATCCAATCCTCCATCCTATCCTATCCTCTATCCTATCCTATCCTCTATCCGATCCTCTATCCTATCCTATTATCTATCCCATCCTCTATCCTATCCTATCCTCTATCCTATCCTATCCTCTATCCTATCCTATTCTCTATCCTATCCAATCCTCTATCCTATCCTATCCTCAATCCTATCCTATCCTGTATCCTATCCTCTATCCTATCCTCTATCCTATCCTATCCTCTATCCTATCCTATCCTTTATCCTATCCTTTATCCTATCCTTTATCCTATCGTATCCTCTATCCTAGCCCATCCTCTATCCTATCCTACCCTCTGTCCTATCCTTTCCTCTATCCTATCCTATCCTCAATCCTATCCTATACTCTATCTTATGCTATCCTCTGTCCTATCCTATTTTCTATCCTATCCTATCCTCTATCATATCCTATCCTCTATCCTATCCTATCCTCTATCCTATCCTATCCTCGATCCTATCCTATCCTCTATCCTATCCTTTCCTCAATTGTATTATATCCTCTATCCTATCCTATCCTCTATCCTATACTATCCTCTACCTTATCCAATCCTCTATCCTATCCTATCCTCTATCCTATCATATCCTCTATCCGATCCTCTATCCTATCCTATCCTCTATTCTATCCTCTATCCAATCCTATCCTCTATCCTATCCTATCCTCTATCCTATCCTATTCTCTATCCTATCCTATCCTCTATCCAATACTCTATCGTATCCTCTATCCTATCCTATTCTCAATCCTATCCTATCATCTGTCGTATCCCCTATCCTATCCTATCCCCTAATCTTTCCTCTATCCTATCCTTTCCTCTATCCTATCATCTATCCTATCCTATTCTCTATCCTATCCTATCCTCGATCCTATCCTATCCTCTATCGTATCCTTTCCTCAATCCTATTATATCCTCTATCCTATCCTATCCTCTATCCTATACTATCCTCTACCTTATCCAATCCTCTATCCTATCCTATCCTCTATCACATCCTATCCTCTATCCTATCCTATCCTCTATCCTATCCTATCCTGTATCCTATCCTATCCTCTATCCTATCCTATCCGCTATCCTTTCGTATCCTCTATCCTATCCTATCCTCTATCCTATCAAATCCCCTATCCTATCCTCTATCCTATCCTATCCTCTGTCCTATCTAATCCTCTATCCTATCCTATCCTCTATCGTATCCTATCCTCTATCCTATCCTATCCTCTATCCTATCCTATCTTCTATCCTATCCTATCCTCTATCCTATCAAATCCCCTATCCTATCCTCTATCCTATCCTATCCTGTATCCTATCCAATCCTCTATCCTATCCTATCCTCTATCCTATCCTATCCTGTATCCTATCCAATCCTCTATCCTATCCTATCCTCTGTCCTATCTAATCCTCTATCCTATCCTATCCTCTATCCTATCCTATCCTGTATCCTATCCAATCCTCTATCCTATCCTGTATCCTATCCAATCCTCTATCCTATCCTATCCTCTATCCTATCAAAACCACTGTCCTATCCTATCCTCTATCCTATCCTATCCTCTATCCTATCCTATCTTATCCTCTATCCTATCCTATCCTCTATCCTATCCTAACTTCTATCCTATCCTATCCTCTATCCTATCCTATTCTCTATCCTATCCTATCCTCTATCCGATCCAATCCTCTATCCTATACTATCTTCTATCCTATCCTATCCTCTATCCTATCAAATCCCCTATACTATCCTCTATCCTATCCTATCCTCTATCCTATCCTATCTTCTATCCTATTCTATCCTCTATCCAGTCCTCTATCCTATCCTATCCTCTATCCTATCCTATCCTCTATCCTATAATATGCTCTATCCTATCCTATCCTCTATCCTATCCTATCCTCTATCCTATCCTATCCTCTATCCTATGCTATCCTCTGTCCTATCCTATCCTCTATCCTATCCTATCCTCTATCCTATCCTATCCTCTATCCTATCCTATCTTCTATCCTATCCTATCCTCTATCCTATCAAATCCCCTATCCTATCCTCTATCCTATCCTATCTTCTATCCTATCCTATACTCTATCCTATCCTATCCAATCCCCTATCCTATCCTCTGTCCTATCCTATCCTCTATCCTATCCTATCCTCTATCCTATCCTATCCTCTATCCTATGCTATCCTCTATCCTATCCTATCCTCTATCCTATCCTATCCTCTATCCTATGCTATCCTCTGTCCTATCCTATCCTCTATCCTATCCTATCCTCTATCCTATAATATGCTCTATCCTATCCTATCCTCTATCCTATCCTATCGTCTATCCTATCCTCTATCCTATTCTATCCTCTATCCTATCCTATCCTCTATCCTATCCTATCCTCTATCCTATCAAATACCCTATCCTATCCTCTGCCCTATTCTATCCTCTATCCTATCCTATCCGCTATCCTATCGTATCCTCTAACCTATCCTATCCTCTATCCTATCAAATCCCCTATCCTATCCTCTATCCTATCCTATCCTCTGTCCTATCCTATCCTCTATCCTATCCTATCTTCTATCCTATCCTATCCTCTATCCTATCAAATCCCCTATCCTATCCTCTATCCTATCCTATCCTGTATCCTATCCAATCCTCTATCCTATCCAATCCTCTATCCTATCCTATCCTCTATCCTATCCTATCCTGTATCCTATCCAATCCTCTATCCTATCCTGTATCCTATCCAATCCTCTATCCTATCCTATCATCTATCCTCAATCCTATCCTTTCCTGTATCATATCCAATCCTCTATCCTATCCTGTCCTCTATCCTATCCTATCATCAATCCTATCCTATACAATCCCGTATCCTATCCTCTATTCTATCCTATCCTGTATCCAATCCTATCCTCAATCCTATCCTTTCCTGTATCCTATCCTATCCCCTATCCTATCCTATCCTCTATCCTATCCTATCCTCTATCCTATCCTATCCTCTATCCTATCCTATCTTCTATCCTATCCTATCCTCTATCCTATCAAATCCCCTATCCTATCCTCTGTCCTATCCCATCCTCTATCCTATTCTATCCTCTATCCTATCCTATCCTCTATCCTATCCTATCCTCTATCCTATCCTGTCCTCTATCCTATCCTATCCTCTATCCTTTCCTATCAAATCCCCTATCCTATCCTCTATCCTATCCTATCCTCTGTCCTATCCTATCCTCTATCCTATCCTATCGTCTATCCTATCCTCTATCCTATCCTATCCTCTATCATATCCTATCTTCTATCCTATCCTATCCTCTATGCTATCAAATCCCCTATCCTATTCTCTATTCTATCCTATCCTGTGTCCTATCCAATCCTCTATCCTATCCTATCCTCTATCCTATCCTATCCTATCCTCTATCCTATCCTATCTTCTATCCTATTCTATCCTCTATCCAGTCCTCTATCCTATCCTATCCTCTATCCTATCCTATCCTCTATCCTATAATATGCTCTATCCTATCCTATCCTCTATCCTATCGTATCCTCTATCCTATCCTATCCTGTATCCTATCCAATCCTCTATCCTATTATGTATCCTATCCAATCCTCTATCCTATCCTATCCTCTATCCTATCCTATCCTCTATCCTATCCTATCCTCTATGCTATCCTATCTTCTATCCTATCCTATCCTCTATCCTATCAAATACCCTATCCTATCCTCTGTCCTATCCCATCCTCTATCCTATTCTATCCTCTATCCTATCCTATCCTCTATCCTATCCTATCCTCTATCCTTTCCTATCAAATCCCCTATCCTATCCTCTATCCTATCCTATCCTCTGTCCTATCCTATCCTCTATCCTATCCTATCGTCTATCCTATCCTCTATCCTATCCTATCCTCTATCCTATCCTATCTTCTATCCTATTCTATCCTCTATTCAGTCCTCTATCCTATCCTATCCTCTATCCTATCCTATCCTCTATCCTATCCTATCCTCTATCCTATAATATGCTCTATCCTATCCTATCCTGTATCCTATCCAATCCTCTATCCTATCCTATCCTCTATCCTATCCTATCCTGTATCCTATCCAATCCTCTATCCTATCCTGTATCCTATCCAATCCTCTATCCTATCCTATCATCTATCCTCAATCCTATCCTTTCCTGTATCATATCCAATCCTCTATCCTATCCTGTCCTCTATCCTATCCTATCCTCAATCCTATCCTATACAATCCCGTATCCTATCCTCTATTCTATCCTATCCTGTATCCAATCCTATCCTCAATCCTATCCTTTCCTGTATCCTATCCTATCCCCTATCCTATCCTATCCTCTATCCTATCCTATCCTCTATCCTATCCTATCCTCTATCCTATCCTATCTTCTATCCTATCCTATCCTCTATCCTATGAAATCCCCTATCCTATCCTCTGTCCTATCCCATCCTCTATCCTATTCTATCCTCTATCCTATCCTATCCTCTATCCTATCCTATCCTCTATCCTATCCTATCCTCTATCCTATCAAATACCCTATCCTATTCTCTTTTCTATCCTATCCTGTATCCTATCCAATCCTCTATCCTATCGTATCCTCTATCCTATCCTATCCTCTATCCTATCAAATCCCCTATCCTATCCTCTATCCTATCCTATCCTCTGTCCTATCTAATCCTCTATCCTATCCTATCCTCTATCGTATCCTATCCTCTATCCTATCCTATCCTCTATCCTATCCTATCTTCTATCCTATCCTATCCTCTATCCTATCAAATCCCCTATCCTATCCTCTATCCTATCCTATCCTGTATCCTATCCAATCCTCTATCCTATCCTATCCTCTATCCTATCCTATCCTGTATCCTATCCAATCCTCTATCCTATCCTGTATCCTATCCAATCCTCTATCCTATCCTATCATCTATCCTCAATCCTATCCTTTCCTGTATCATATCCAATCCTCTATCCTATCCTGTCCTCTATCCTATCCTATCATCAATCCTATCCTATACAATCCCGTATCCTATCCTCTATTCTATCCTATCCTGTATCCAATCCTATCCTCAATCCTATCCTTTCCTGTATCCTATCCTATCCCCTATCCTATCCTATCCTCTATCCTATCCTATCCTCTATCCTATCGTATCCTCTATCCTATCCTATCTTCTATCCTATCCTATCCTCTATCCTATCAAATCCCCTATCCTATCCTCTGTCCTATCCCATCCTCTATCCTATTCTATCCTCTATCCTATCCTATCCTCTATCCTATCCTATCCTCTGTCCTATCCTATCCTCTATCCTATGCTATCGTCTATCCTATCCTCTATCCTATCCTATCCTCTATCATATCCTATCTTCTATCCTATCCTATCCTCTATGCTATCAAATCCCCTATCCTATTCTCTATTCTATCCTATCCTGTGTCCTATCCAATCCTCTATCCTATCCTATCCTCTATCCTATCCTATCCTATCCTCTATCCTATCCTATCTTCTATCCTATTCTATCCTCTATCCAGTCCTCTATCCTATCCTATCCTCTATCCTATCCTATCCTCTATCCTATAATATGCTCTATCCTATCCTATCCTCTATCCTATCGTATCCTCTATCCTATCCTATCCTCTATGCTATCCTATCTTCTATCCTATCCTATCCTCTATCCTATCAAATACCCTATCCTATCCTCTGTCCTATCCCATCCTCTATCCTATTCTATCCTCTATCCTATCCTATCCTCTATCCTATCCTATCCTCTATCCTTTCCTATCAAATCCCCTATCCTATCCTCTATCCTATCCTATCCTCTGTCCTATCCTATCCTCTATCCTATCCTATCGTCTATCCTATCCTCTATCCTATCCTATCCTCTATCCTATCCTATCTTCTATCCTATTCTATCCTCTATTCAGTCCTCTATCCTATCCTATCCTCTATCCTATCCTATCCTCTATCCTATCCTATCTTCTATCCTATCCTATCCTCTATCCTATCCTATTCTCTATCCTATCCTATCCTCTATCCGATCCAATCCTCTATCCTATACTATCTTCTATCCTATCCTATCCTCTATCCTATCAAATCCCCTATACTATCCTCTATCCTATCCTATCCTCTATCCTATCCTATCTTCTATCCTATTCTATCCTCTATCCAGTCCTCTATCCTATCCTATCCTCTATCCTATCCTATCCTCTATCCTATAATATGCTCTATCCTATCCTATCCTCTATCCTATCCTATCCTCTATCCTATCCTATCCTCTATCCTATGCTATCCTCTGTCCTATCCTATCCTCTATCCTATCCTATCCTCTATCCTATCCTATCCTCTATCCTATCCTATCTTCTATCCTATCCTATCCTCTATCCTATCAAATCCCCTATCCTATCCTCTATCCTATCCTATCTTCTATCCTATCCTATCCTCTATCCTATCCTATCCAATCCCCTATCCTATCCTCTGTTCTATCCTATCCTCTATCCTATCCTATCCTCTATCCTATCCTATCCTCTATCCTATGCTATCCTCTGTCCTATCCTATCCTCTATCCTATCCTATCCTCTATCCTATAATATGCTCTATCCTATCCTATCCTCTATCCTATCCTATCGTCTATCCTATCCTCTATCCTATTCTATCCTCTATCCTATCCTATCCTCTATCCTATCCTATCCTCTATCCTATCAAATACCCTATCCTACCCTCTGCCCTATTCTATCCTCTATCCTATCCTATCCGCTATCCTATCGTATCCTCTAACCTATCCTATCCTCTATCCTATCAAATCCCCTATCCTATCCTCTATCCTATCCTATCCTCTGTCCTATCTAATCCTCTATCCTATCCTATCCTCTATCGTATCCTATCCTCTATCCTATCCTATCCTCTATCCTATCCTATCTTCTATCCTATCCTATCCTCTATCCTATCAAATCCCCTATCCTATCCTCTATCCTATCCTATCCTGTATCCTATCCAATCCTCTATCCTATCCTATCCTCTATCCTATCCTATCCTGTATCCTATCCAATCCTCTATCCTATCCTGTATCCTATCCAATCCTCTATCCTATCCTATCATCTATCCTCAATCCTATCCTTTCCTGTATCATATCCAATCCTCTATCCTATCCTGTCCTCTATCCTATCCTATCCTCAATCCTATCCTATACAATCCCGTATCCTATCCTCTATTCTATCCTATCCTGTATCCAATCCTATCCTCAATCCTATCCTTTCCTGTATCCTATCCTATCCCCTATCCTATCCTATCCTCTATCCTATCCTATCCTCTATCCTATCCTATCCTCTATCCTATCCTATCTTCTATCCTATCCTATCCTCTATCCTATCAAATCCCCTATCCTATCCTCTGTCCTATCCCATCCTCTATCCTATTCTATCCTCTATCCTATCCTATCCTCTATCCTATCCTATCCTCTATCCTATCCTATCCTCTATCCTATCAAATCCCCTATCCTATTCTCTATTCTATCCTATCCTGTATCCTATCCAATCCTCTATCCTATCGTATCCTCTATCCTATCCTATCCTCTATCCTATCAAATCCCCTATCCTATCCTCTATCCTATCCTATCCTCTGTCCTATCTAATCCTCTATCCTATCCTATCCTCTATCGTATCCTATCCTCTATCCTATCCTATCCTCTATCCTATCCTATCTTCTATCCTATCCTATCCTCTATCCTATCAAATCCCCTATCCTATCCTCTATCCTATCCTATCCTGTATCCTATCCAATCCTCTATTCTATCCTATCCTCTATCCTATCCTATCCTGTATCCTATCCAATCCTCTATCCTATCCTGTATCCTATCCAATCCTCTATCCTATCCTATCATCTATCCTCAATCCTATCCTTTCCTGTATCATATCCAATCCTCTATCCTATCCTGTCCTCTATCCTATCCTATCATCAATCCTATCCTATACAATCCCGTATCCTATCCTCTATTCTATCCTATCCTGTATCCAATCCTATCCTCAATCCTATCCTTTCCTGTATCCTATCCTATCCCCTATCCTATCCTATCCTCTATCCTATCCTATCCTCTATCCTATCCTATCCTCTATCCTATCCTATCTTCTATCCTATCCTATCCTCTATCCTATCAAATCCCCTATCCTATCCTATCTTCTATCCTATCCTATCCTCTATGCTATCAAATCCCCTATCCTATTCTCTATTCTATCCTATCCTCTATGCTATCAAATCCCCTATCCTATTCTCTATTCTATCCTATCCTGTGTCCTATCCAATCCTCTATCCTCTCCTATCCTCTATCCTATCCTATCCTATCCTCTATCCTATCCTATCCTCTATCCTATCCTATCCTCTATCCTATCCTATCCTCTATCCTATCCTATCCTCTATCCTTTCCTATCAAACCCCTATCCTATCCTCTATCTTATCCTATCCTCTGTCCTATCCTATCCTCTATCCTATCCTATCGTCTATCCTATCCTCTATCCTATTCTATCCTCTATCCTATCCTATCCTCTATCCTATCCTATCCTCTATCCTATCAAATACTCTATCCTATCCTCTGCCCTATTCTATCCTCTATCCTATCCTATCCGCTATCCTATCGTATCCTCTATCCTATCCTATCCTCTATCCTATCAAATCCCCTATCCTATCCTCTATCCTATCCTATCCTCTGTGCTATCTAATCCTCTATCCTATCCTATCCTCTATCGTATCCTATCCTCTATCCTATCCTATCCTCTATCCTATCCTATTCTCTATCCTATCCTATCCTCTATCCTATCCTATCCTCTATCCTATCCTATCCTCTATCCTATCCTATCCTCAATCCTTTCCTATCAAATCCCCTATCCTATCCTATCCTCTGTCCTATCCTATCCTCTATCCTGTCCTATCGTCTATCCTATCCTCTATCCTATCCTATCGTCTATCCTATCCTCTATCCTATCCTATCCTGTATCCTATCCTATCCTCTATCCTATCCTATCCTCTATCCTATCCTATCCTCTATCCTATCCTATCCTCTATCCTATCCTATCCTCTATCCTATAATATGCTCTATCCTATCCTATCCTCTATCCTATCCTATCCCCTATCCTATCCTATCCTCTATCCTATCCTATCCTCTATCCTATCCTATCCTCTAACCTATCCTATCTTCTATCCTATCCTATCCTCTATCCTATGAAATCCCCTATCCTATCCTCTGTCCTATCCCATCCTCTATCCTATTCTATCCTCTATCCTATCCTATCCTCTATCCTATCCTATCCTCTATCCTATCCTATCCTCTATCCTATCAAATACCCTATCCTATTCTCTATTCTATCCTATCCTGTATCCTATCCAATCCTCTATCCTATCGTATCCTCTATCCTATCCTATCCTCTATCCTATCAAATCCCCTATCCTATCCTCTATCCTATCCTATCCTCTGTCCTATCTAATCCTCTATCCTATCCTATCCTCTATCGTATCCTATCCTCTATCCTATCCTATCCTCTATCCTATCCTATCTTCTATCCTATCCTATCCTCTATCCTATCATATCCCCTATCCTATCCTCTTTCCTATCCTATCCTGTATCCTATCCTATCCTCTATCCTATCCTATCCTCTATCCTATCAAATACCCTATCCTATTCTCTATTCTATCCTATCCTGTATCCTATCCAATCCTCTATCCTATCGTATCCTCTATCCTATCCTATCCTCTATCCTATCAAATCCCCTATCCTATCCTCTATCCTATCCTATCCTCTGTCCTATCTAATCCTCTATCCTATCCTATCCTCTATCCTATCAAATCCCCTATCCTATCCTCTGTCCTATCCCATCCTCTATCCTATTCTATCCTCTATCCTATCCTATCCTCTATCCTATCCGATCCTCTATCCTATCCTGTCCTCTATCCTATCCTATCCTCTATCCTTTCCTATCAAATCCCCTATCCTATCCTCTATCCTATCCTATCCTCTGTCCTATCCTATCCTCTATCCTATCCTATCGTCTATCCTATCCTCTATCCTATCCTATCCTCTATCATATCCTATCTTCTATCCTATCCTATCCTCTATGCTATCAAATCCCCTATCCTATTCTCTATTCTATCCTATCCTGTGTCCTATCCAATCCTCTATCCTATCCTATCCTCTATCCTATCCTATCCTATCCTCTATCCTATCCTATCTTCTATCCTATTCTATCCTCTATCCAGTCCTCTATCCTATCCTATCCTCTATCCTATCCTATCCTCTATCCTATAATATGCTCTATCCTATCCTATCCTCTATCCTATCCTATCCTCTATCCTATCCTATCCTGTATCCTATCCAATCCTCTATCCTATTATGTATCCTATCCAATCCTCTATCCCATCCTATCCTCTATCCTATCCTATCCTCTATCCTATCCTATCCTCTATGCTATCCTATCTTCTATCCTATCCTATCCTCTATCCTATCCTATCCTCTATCCTTTCCTATCAAATCCCCTATCCTATCCTCTATCCTATCCTATCCTATGTCCTATCCTATCCTCTATCCTATCCTATCGTCTATCCTATCCTCTATCCTATCCTATCCTCTATCCTATCCTATCTTCTATCCTATTCTATCCTCTATTCACTCCTCTATCCTATCCTATCCTCTATCCTATCCTATCCTCTATCCTATCCTATCCTCTATCCTATAATATGCTCTATCCTATCCTATCCTGTATCCTATCCAATCCTCTATCCTATCCTATCCTCTATCCTATCCTATCCTGTATCCTATCCAATCCTCTATCCTATCCTGTATCCTATCCAATCCTCTATCCTATCCTATCATCTATCCTCAATCCTATCCTTTCCTGTATCATATCCAATCCTCTATCCTATCCTGTCCTCTATCCTATCCTATCCTCAATCCTATCCTATACAATCCCGTATCCTATCCTCTATTGTATCCTTTCCTGTATCCAATCCTATCCTCAATCCTATCCTTTCCTGTATCCTATCCTATCCTCTATCCTATCAAATCCACTGTCCTATCCTATCCTCTATCCTATCCTATCCTCTATCCTATCCTATCATATCCTCTATCCTATCCTATCCTCTATCCTATCCTATCTTCTATCCTATCCTATCCTCTATCCTATCCTATTCTCTATCCTATCCTATCCTCTATCCGATCCAATCCTCTATCCTATACTATCTTCTATCCTATCCTATCCTCTATCCTATCAAATCCCCTATACTATCCTCTATCCTATCCTATCCTCTATCCTATCCTATCTTCTATCCTATTCTATCCTCTATCCAGTCCTCTATCCTATCCTATCCTCTATCCTATCCTATCCTCTATCCTATAATATGCTCTATCCTATCCTATCCTATCCTCTATCCTATCCTATCCTCTATCCTATCCTATCCTCTATCCTATGCTATCCTCTGTCCTATCCTATCCTCTATCCTATCCTATCCTCTATCCTATCCTATCCTCTATCCTATCCTATCTTCTATCCTATCCTATCCTCTATCCTATCAAATCCCCTATCCTATCCTCTATCCTATCCTATCTTCTATCCTATCCTATCCTCTATCCTATCCTATCCAATCCCCTATCCTATCCTCTGTCCTATCCTATCCTCTATCCTATCCTATCCTCTATCCTATCCTATCCTCTATCCTATGCTATCCTCTGTCCTATCCTATCCTCTATCCTATCCTATCCTCTATCCTATAATATGCTCTATCCTATCCTATCCTCTATCCTATCCTATCGTCTATCCTATCCTCTATCCTATTCTATCCTCTATCCTATCCTATCCTCTATCCTATCCTATCCTCTATCCTATCAAATACCCTATCCTATCCTCTGCCCTATTCTATCCTCTATCCTATCCTATCCGCTATCCTATCGTATCCTCTAACCTATCCTATCCTCTATCCTATCAAATCCCCTATCCTATCCTCTATCCTATCCTATCCTATCCTCTATCGTATCCTATCCTCTATCCTATCCTATCCTCTATCCTATCCTATCTTCTATCCTATCCTATCCTCTATCCTATCAAATCCCCTATCCTATCCTCTATCCTATCCTATCCTGTATCCTATCCAATCCTCTATCCTATCCTATCCTCTATCCTATCCTATCCTGTATCCTATCCAATCCTCTATCCTATCCTGTATCCTATCCAATCCTCTATCCTATCCTATCATCTATCCTCAATCCTATCCTTTCCTGTATCATATCCAATCCTCTATCCTATCCTGTCCTCTATCCTATCCTATCCTCAATCCTATCCTATACAATCCCGTATCCTATCCTCTATTCTATCCTATCCTGTATCCAATCCTATCCTCAATCCTATCCTTTCCTGTATCCTATCCTATCCCCTATCCTATCCTATCCTCTATCCTATCCTATCCTCTATCCTATCCTATCCTCTATCCTATCCTATCTTCTATCCTATCCTATCCTCTATCCTATCAAATCCCCTATCCTATCCTCTGTCCTATCCCATCCTCTATCCTATTCTATCCTCTATCCTATCCTATCCTCTATCCTATCCTATCCTCTATCCTATCCTATCCTCTATCCTATCAAATCCCCTATCCTATTCTCTATTCTATCCTATCCTGTATCCTATCCAATCCTCTATCCTATCGTATCCTCTATCCTATCCTATCCTCTATCCTATCAAATCCCCTATCCTATCCTCTATCCTATCCTATCCTCTGTCCTATCTAATCCTCTATCCTATCCTATCCTCTATCGTATCCTATCCTCTATCCTATCCTATCCTCTATCCTATCCTATCTTCTATCCTATCCTATCCTCTATCCTATCAAATCCCCTATCCTATCCTCTATCCTATCCTATCCTGTATCCTATCCAATCCTCTATCCTATCCTATCCTCTATCCTATCCTATCCTGTATCCTATCCAATCCTCTATCCTATCCTGTATCCTATCCAATCCTCTATCCTATCCTATCATCTATCCTCAATCCTATCCTTTCCTGTATCATATCCAATCCTCTATCCTATCCTGTCCTCTATCCTATCCTATCATCAATCCTATCCTATACAATCCCGTATCCTATCCTCTATTCTATCCTATCCTGTATCCAATCCTATCCTCAATCCTATCCTTTCCTGTATCCTATCCTATCCCCTATCCTATCCTATCCTCTATCCTATCCTATCCTCTATCCTATCCTATCCTCTATCCTATCCTATCTTCTATCCTATCCTATCCTCTATCCTATCAAATCCCCTATCCTATCCTATCTTCTATCCTATCCTATCCTCTATGCTATCAAATCCCCTATCCTATTCTCTATTCTATCCTATCCTCTATGCTATCAAATCCCCTATCCTATTCTCTATTCTATCCTATCCTGTGTCCTATCCAATCCTCTATCCTCTCCTATCCTCTATCCTATCCTATCCTATCCTCTATCCTATCCTATCTTCTATCCTATTCTATCCTCTATCCAGTCCTCTATCCTATCCTATCCTCTATCCTATCCTATCCTCTATCCTATAATATGCTCTATCCTATCCTATCCTCTATCCTATCCTATCCTCTATCCTATCCTATCCTGTATCCTATCCAATCCTCTATCCTATTATGTATCCTATCCAATCCTCTATCCTATCCTATCCTCTATCCTATCCTATCCTCTATCCTATCCTATCCTCTATGCTATCCTATCTTCTATCCTATCCTATCCTCTATCCTATCAAATCCCCTATCCTATCCTCTGTCCTATCCCATCCTCTATCCTATTCTATCCTCTATCCTATCCTATCCTCTATCCTATCCTATCCTCTATCCTATCCTGTCCTCTATCCTATCCTATCCTCTATCCTTTCCTATCAAATCCCCTATCCTATCCTCTATCCTATCCTATCCTCTGTCCTATCCTATCCTCTATCCTATCCTATCGTCTATCCTATCCTCTATCCTATCCTATCCTCTATCCTATCCTATCTTCTATCCTATTCTATCCTCTATTCAGTCCTCTATCCTATCCTATCCTCTATCCTATCCTATCCTCTATTCTATCCTATCCTCTATCCTATCCTATCTTCTATCCTATCCTATCCTCTATCCTATCAAATCCCCTATCCTATCCTCTATCCTATCCTATCTTCTATCCTATCCTATCCTCTATCCTATCCTATCCTCTATCCTACGCTATCCTCTATCCTATCCTATCCTCTATCCTATCCTATCTTCTATCCTATCCTATCCTCTATCCTATGCTATCCTCTATCCTATCCTGTATCCTATCCAATCCTCTATCCTATCCTATCCTCTATCCTATCAAATCCCCTATCCTATCCTCTGTCCTATCCCATCCTCTATCCTATTCTATCCTCTATCCTATCCTATCCTATCCTCTATCCTATCCTGTCCTCTATCCTATCCTATCTTCTATCCTATCCTATCCTCTATGCTATCAAATCCCCTATCCTATTCTCTATTCTATCCTATCCTGTGTCCTATCCAATCCTCTATCCTATCCTATCCTCTATCCTATCCTATCCTATCCTCTATCCTATCCTATCTTTATCCTATTCTATCCTCTATCCAGTCCTCTATCCTATCCTATCCTCTATCCTATCCTATCCTCTATCCTATAATATGCTCTATCCTATCCTATCCTCTATCCTATCCTATCCTCTATCCTATCCTATCCTGTATCCTATCCAATCCTCTATCCTATTATGTATCCTATCCAATCCTCTATCCTATCCTATCATCTATCCTCAATCCTATCCTTTCCTGTATCATATCCAATCCTCTAATCTATCCTGTCCTCTATCCTATCCTATCCTCAATCCTATCCTATACAATCCCGTATCCTATCCTCTATTCTATCCTATCCTGTATCCAATCCTATCCTCAATCCTATCCTTTCCTGTATCCTATCCTATCCCCTATCCTATCCTATCCTCTATCCTATCCTATCCTCTATCCTATCCTATCCTCTATCCTATCCTATCTTCTATCCTATCCTATCCGCTATCCTATCAAATCCCCTATCCTATCCTCTGTCCTATCCCATCCTCTATCCTATTCTATCCTCTATCCTATCCTATCCTCTATCCTATCCTATCCTCTATCCTACCCTGTCCTCTATCCTATCCTATCCTCTATCCTTTCCTATCAAATCCCCTATCCTATCCTCTGTCCTATCCCATCCTCTATCCTATTCTATCCTCTATCCTATCCTATCCTCTATCCTATCCTATCCTCTATCCTATCCTATCCTCTATCCTATCCTATCCTCTATCCTATCCTATCTTCTATCCTATCCTATCCTCTATGCTATCAAATCCCCTATCCTATTCTCTATTCTATTCTATCCTGTGTCCTATCCAATCCTCTATCCTATCCTATCCTCTATCCTATCCTATCCTATCCTCTATCCTATCCTATCTTCTATCCTATTCTATCCTCTATCCAGTCCTCTATCCTATCCTATCCTCTATCCTATCCTATCCTCTATCCTATCCTATCCTCTATCCTATAATATGCTCTATCCAATCCTATCCTCTATCCTATCCTATCCTCTATCCTACGCTATCCTCTATCCTATCCTACCCTCTATCCTATCCTATCTTCTATCCTATCCTATCCTCTATCCTATTCTATCCTCTATCCCATCCTATCCTCTATCCTATCCTATCCTCTATCCTATGCTATCCTCTGTCCTATCCTATCCTCTATCCTATCCTATCCTCTATCCTATCCTATCCTCTATCCTATCCTATCCTCTATCCTATCCTATCCTCTATCCTATAATATGCTCTATCCTATCCTATCCTCTATCCTATCCTATCCTCTATCCTACGCTATCCTCTATCCTATCCTACCCTCTATCCTATCCTATCTTCTATCCTATCCTATCCTCTATACTATTCTATCCTCTATCCCATCCTATCCTCTATCCTATCCTATCCTCTATCCTATGCTATCCTCCGTCCTATCCTATCCTCTATCCCATCCTATCCTCTATCCTATCCTATCCTCTATCCTTTCCTATCAAACCCCTATCCTATCCTCTATCTTATCCTATCCTCTGTCCTATCCTATCCTCTATCCTATCCTATCGTCTATCCTATCCTCTATCCTATTCTATCCTCTATCCTATCCTATCCTCTATCCTATCCTATCCTCTTTCCTATCAAATACTCTATCCTATCCTCTGCCCTATTCTATCCTCTATCCTATCCTATCCGCTATCCTATCGTATCCTCTATCCTATCCTATCCTCTATCCTATCAAATCCCCTATCCTATCCTCTATCCTATCCTATCCTCTGTCCTATCTAATCCTCTATCCTATCCTATCCTCTATCGTATCCTATCCTCTATCCTATCCTATCCTCTATCCTATCCTATTCTCTATCCTATCCTATCCTCTATCCGATCCAATCCTCTATCGTATACTATCTTCTATCCTATCCTATCCTCTATCCTATCAAATCCCCTATACTATCCTCTGTCCTATCCTATCCTCTATCCTATCAAATCCCCTATCCTATCCTCTGTCCTATCCTATCCTCTGTCCTATCCTATCCTCTATACTATGCAATCCTCTATCCTATCCAATCCTGTATCCTATCCTATCCTCTATCCTATCCTATCCTCTATCCTATCCTATCCTCTATCCTATCCTATCCTCAATCCTTTCCTATCAAATCCCCTATCCTATCCTATCCTCTGTCCTATCCTATCCTCTATCCTGTCCTATCGTCTATCCTATCCTCTATCCTATCCTATCGTCTATCCTATCCTCTATCCTATCCTATCCTCTATCCTATCCTATCTTCTATCCTATCCTATCCTCTATCCTATCAAATCCCCTATCCTATTCTCTATTCTATCCTATCCTGTATCCTATCCAATCCTCTATCCTATCCTGTCCTCTATCCTATCCTATCCTCTATCCTATCCTATCCTCTATCCTATCCTATCCTCTATCCTATCCTATCCTCTATCCTATAATATGCTCTATCCTATCCTATCCTCTATCCTATCCTATCCTCTATCCTACGCTATCCTCTATCCTATCCTACCCTCTATCCTATCCTATCTTCTATCCTATCCTATCCTCTATCCTACGCTATCCTCTATCCTATCCTACCCTCTATCCTATCCTATCTTCTATCCTATCCTATCCTCTATACTATTCTATCCTCTATCCCATCCTATCCTCTATCCTATCCTATCCTCTATCCTATGCTATCCTCCGTCCTATCCTATCCTCTATCCCATCCTATCCTCTATCCTATCCTATCCTCTATCCTATCCTATCTTCTATCCTATCCTATCCTCTATCCTATCAAATCCCCTATCCTATCCTCTATCCTATCCTATCTTCTATCCTATCCTATCCTCTATCCTATCCTATCCTCTATCCTACGCTATCCTCTATCCTATCCTATCCTGTATCCTATCCTATCCTCTATCCTATCCTATCCTCTATCCTATCCTATCCTCTATCCTATCATATCCTCTATCCTATCCTCTATCCTATCCTCTATCCTATTCTATCCTCTATCCTGTCCTATCCTCTATCCTATCCTATCCTCTATCCTATCAAATACTCTATCCTATCCTCTGCCCTATTCTATCCTCTATCCTATCCTATCCGCTATCCTATCGTATCCTCTATCCTATCCTATCCTCTATCCTATCAAATCCCCTATCCTATCCTCTATCCTATCCTATCCTCTGTCCTATCTAATCCTCTATCCTATCCTATCCTCTATCGTATCCTATCCTCTATCCTATCCTATCCTCTATCCTATCCTATCCTGTATCCTATCCAATCCTCTATCCTATCCTGTATCCTATCCAATCCTCTATCCTATCCTATCATCTATCCTCAATCCTATCCTTTCGTGTATCATATCCAATCCTCTATCCTATCCTGTCTTCTATCCTATCCTATCCTCTATCCTATCCTATTCTCTATCCTATCCTATCCTCTATCCGATCCAATCCTCTATCGTATACTATCTTCTATCCTATCCTATCCTCTATCCTATCAAATCCCCTATACTATCCTCTGTCCTATCCTATCCTCTATCCTATCAAATCCCCTATCCTATCCTCTGTCCTATCCTATCCTATGTCCTATCCTATCCTCTATACTATGCAATCCTCTATCCTATCCAATCCTGTATCCTATCCTATCCTCTATCCTATCCTATCCTCTATCCTATCCTATCCTCTATCCTATCCTATCCTCAATCCTTTCCTATCAAATCCCCTATCCTATCCTATCCTCTGTCCTATCCTATCCTCTATCCTATCCTATCGTCTATCCTATCCTCTATCCTATCCTATCGTCTATCCTATCGTCTATCCTATCCTATCCTCTATCCTATCCTATCTTCTATCCTATCCTATCCTCTATCCTATCAAATCCCCTATCCTATTCTCTATTCTATCCTATCCTGTATCCTATCCAATCCTCTATCCTATCCTATCCTCTATCCTATCCTATCCTCTATCCTATCCTATCCTCTATCCTATCCTATCCTCTATCCTATCCTATCCTCTATCCTATCCTATCCTCTATCCTATCCTATCCTCTATCCTATCCTATCCTCTATCCTATCCTATCCTCTATCCTATCCTATCCTCTATCCTATCCTATCCTCTATCCTATCCTATGCTATCCTCTATCCTATCCAATCCCCTATCCTATCCACTATTCTATCCTATCCTCAATCCTATCCTATCCTCTATCCTATCCTATCCTCTATCCTATCATATCCTCTATCGTCTCCTATCCTCTATCCTATCCTATCCTCAATTCTATCCTATCCTCTATCCTATTCTATCCTCTATCCTATCCTATCCTATTCTATGCTCTGTCCTATCCTATCCTTTATCCTATAATATCCCATATCCTATGCAATCCTCTTTCGTATCATATCCTCTATCGTATCCTATCCTGTATCCTATCCAATCCCCTATCCTGTACTCTATCCTATCCTATCCTCTAACTTATCCTATCCTCTATCCTATCCTATCCTCTATCCTATCCAGTCCCCTATCCTATCCTCTATCCTATCCTTTCCTCTTTCCTATAATATCCCCTATCCTATCCAATCATGTATCCTATTCTGTACCGTATCCTCTATCCTATTCTATACTCTATATTATCCTATCCTCTATCCTATAATATCCTCTATCCTATCCTATCCTCTATCCTATCCTATCATCTATCCTATCCTATCCTCTATCCTATCCTATCCTCTATCCTATCCTATACTCTATCCTATCCTATCCTCTATCCTATCCTATCCTCTATCCTATCCTATCCTCTATCCTATCCTATCCTCTATCCTATCCTATCCTCTATCCTATCATATCCTCTATCCTATCCTCTATCCTATCCTCTATCCTATCCTATCCTCTATCCTATCCTCTATCCTATCCTCTATCCTATCCTATGCTTTCTCCTATCCTATCCTCTATTCTATCCTATCCTCTATCCTATCCTATCCTCTATCCTATCCTATCCTCTATCCTATCCTCTATCCTATCCTCTATCCTATCCTCTATCCTATCCTCTATCCTATCCTATCCTCTATCCTATCCTATCCTCTATCCTATCCTATTCTCTATCCTATCCAATCCTCTATCCTATCCTATCCTCAATCCTATCCTATCCTGTATCCTATCCTCTATCCTATCCTCTATCCTATCCTATCCTCTATCCTATCCTATCCTATCCTATCCTCTATCCTATCCAGTCCCCTATCCTATCCTCTATCCTATCCTTTCCTCTTTCCTATCCTTTCCTCTTTCCTATAATATCCCCTATCCTATCCAATCATGTATCCTATTCTGTACCGTATCCTCTATCCTATTCTATACTCTATATTATCCTATCCTCTATCCTATAATATCCCCTATCCTACGCTATCCTCTATCGTATCATATCCTCTATCGTATCCTATCCAGTATCCTATCCAATCCCCTATCCTATTCTCTATCCTATACTATCCTCTAACTTATCCTATCCTCTATCCTATCCAATCCCCTATCCTATCCTCTATCCTCTATTCTATCCTGTATCCTATCCTCTATTCTATCCTGTATCCTATCCTATCCACTATCCTATCCTATCCTCTATCCTATCCTATCCTCTATCCTATCCTATCCTCTATACTATCCTATCCTCTATCCTATCCTATCCTCTATCCTATCCTATCCTCTATCCTATCCTATCCTCTATCCTATCCTATCCTCTATCCTATCCTATCCTCTATCCTATCCTATACTCTATCCTATCCTATCCTCTATCCTATCCTATCCTCTATCCTATCCTATCCTCTATCCTATCCTATCCTCTATCCTATCCTATCCTCTATCCTATCCTATCCTATATCCTATCCTATCCTCTATCCTATCCTATCCTCTATCCTATCCTATACTCTATCCTATCCTATCCTCTATCCTATCCTATCCTCTATCCTATCCTATCCTCTATCCTATCCTATCCTCTATCCTATCCTATCATCTATCCTATCCTATCCTCTATCCTATCCTATCCTCTATCCTATCCTATCCTCTATCCTATCCTATCCTATATCCTATCCTATCCTCTATCCTATCCTATCCTCTATCCTATCCTATCCTCTATCCTATCCTATCCTCTATCCTATCCAATCCCCTATCCTATGTTCTATCCGATCAGATCCTACCCTCTATCCTATACTATCCTCTACCTTATCCAATCCTCCATCCTATCCTATCCTCTATCCTATCCTATCCTCTATCCGATCCTCTATCCTATCCTATCCTCTATCCCATCCTCTATCCTATCCTATCCTCTATCCTATCCTATCCTCTATCCTATCCTATCCTCTATCCTATCCTCTATCCTATCCTATCCTCTATCCTATCCTATCCTCTATCCTATCCTCTATCCTATCCTCTATCCTATCCTCTATTCTATCCTATCCTCTATCCTATCCTATCCTCTATCCTATCCTCTATCCTATCCTCTATCCTATCCTCTATCCTATCCTCTATCCTATCGTATCCTCTATCCTAGCCCATCCTCTATCCTATCCTACCCTCTGTCCTATCCTTTCCTCTATCCTATCCTATCCTCAATCCTATCCTATACTCTATCTTATACTATCCTCTGTCCTATCCTATTTTCTATCCTATCCTATCCTCTATCATATCCTATCCTCTATCCTATCCTATTCTCTATCCTATCCTATCCTCGATCCTATCCTATCCTCTATCCTATAATTTCCTCAATCCTATTATATCCTCTATCCTATCCTATCCTCTATCCTATACTATCCTCTACTTTATCCAATCCTCTATCCTATCCTATCCTCTATCCTATCATATCCTCTATCCGATCCTCTATCCTATCCTATCCTCTATTCTATCCTCTATCCAATCCTATCCTCTATCCTATCCTATCCTCTATCCTATCCTATCCTCTATCCTATCCTATCCTCTATCCTATCAAATACCCTATCCTATCCTCTGCCCTATTCTATCCTCTATCCTATCCTATCCGCTATCCTTTCGTATCCTCTATCCTATCCTATCCTCTATCCTATCAAATCCCCTATCCTATCCTCTATCCAATCCTATCCTCTGTCCTATCTAATCCTCTATCCTATCCTATCCTCTATCGTATCCTATCCTCTATCCTATCCTATCCTCTATCCTATCCTATCTTCTATCCTATCCTATCCTCTATCCTACCAAATCCCCTATCCTATCCTCTATCCTATCCTATCCTGTATCCTATCCAATCCTCTATCCTATCCTATCCTCTATCCTATCCTATCCTGTATCCTATCCAATCCTCTATCCTATCCTGTATCCTATCCAATCCTCTATCCTATCCTATCATCTATCCTCAATCCTATCCTTTCCTGTATCATATCCAATCCTCTATCCTATCCTGTCCTCTATCCTATCCTATCCTCAATCCTATCCTATACAATCCCGTATCCTATCCTCTATTCTATCCTATCCTGTATCCAATCCTATCCTCAATCCTATCCTTTCCTGTATCCTATCCTATCCCCTATCCTATCCTATCCTCTATCCTATCCTATCCTCTATCCTATCCTATCCTCTATCCTATCCTATCTTCTATCCTATCCTATCCTCTATCCTATCAAATCCCCTATCCTATCCTCTGTCCTATCCCATCCTCTATCCTATTCTATCCTCTATCCTATCCTATCCTCTATCCTATCCTATCCTCTATCCTATCCTATCCTCTATCCTATCAAATCCCCTATCCTATTCTCTATTCTATCCTATCCTGTATCCTATCCAATCCTCTATCCTATCGTATCCTCTATCCTATCCTATCCTCTATCCTATCAAATCCCCTATCCTATCCTCTATCCTATCCTATCCTCTGTCCTATCTAATCCTCTATCCTATCCTATCCTCTATCGTATCCTATCCTCTATCCTATCCTATCCTCTATCCTATCCTATCTTCTATCCTATCCTATCCTCTATTATATCAAATCCCCTATCCTATCCTCTATCCTATCCTATCCTGTATCCTATCCAATCCTCTATCCTATCCTATCCTCTATCCTATCCTATCCTGTATCCTATCCAATCCTCTATCCTATCCTGTATCCTATCCAATCCTCTATCCTATCCTATCATCTATCCTCAATCCTATCCTTTCCTGTATCATATCCAATCCTCTATCCTATCCTGTCCTCTATCCTATCCTATCATCAATCCTATCCTATACAATCCCGTATCCTATCCTCTATTCTATCCTATCCTGTATCCAATCCTATCCTCAATCCTATCCTTTCCTGTATCCTATCCTATCCCCTATCCTATCCTATCCTCTATCCTATCCTATCCTCTATCCTATCCTATCCTCTATCCTATCCTATCTTCTATCCTATCCTATCCTCTATCCTATCAAATCCCCTATCCTATCCTCTGTCCTATCCCATCCTCTATCCTATTCTATCCTCTATCCTATCCTATCCTCTATCCTATCCTATCCTCTATCCTATCCTATCCTCTATCCTATCAAATCCCCTATCCTATTCTCTATTCTATCCTATCCTGTATCCTATCCAATCCTCTATCCTATCGTATCCTCTATCCTATCCTATCCTCTATCCTATCAAATCCCCTATCCTATCATCTATCCTATCCTATCCTCTGTCCTATCTAATCCTCTATCCTATCCTATCCTCTAACGTATCCTATCCTCTATCCTCTCCTATCCTCTATCCTATCCTATCTTCTATCCTATCCTATCCTCTATTATATCAAATCCCCTATCCTATCCTCTATCCTATCCTATCCTGTATCCTATCCAATCCTCTATCCTATCCTATCCTCTATCCTATCCTATCCTGTATCCTATCCAATCCTCTATCCTATCCTGTATCCTATCCAATCCTCTATCCTATCCTATCATCTATCCTCAATCCTATCCTTTCCTGTATCATATCCAATCCTCTATCCTATCCTGTCCTCTATCCTATCCTATCATCAATCCTATCCTATACAATCCCGTATCCTATCCTCTATTCTATCCTATCCTGTATCCAATCCTATCCTCAATCCTATCCTATCCTCTATCCTATCCTATCCTGTCCTCTATCCTATCCTATCTTCTATCCTATTCTATCCTCTATCCAGTCCTCTATCCTATCCTATCCTCTATCCTATCCTATCCTCTATCCTATAATATGCTCTATCCTATCCTATCCTCTATCCTATCCTATCCTCTATCCTATCCTATCCTCTATCCTATCCTATCCTGTATCCTATCCAATCCTCTATCCTATTATGTATCCTATCCAATCCTCTATCCTATCCTATCATCTATCCTCAATCCTATCCTTTCCTGTATCATATCCAATCCTCTATCCTATCCTGTCCTCTATCCAATCCTATCCTCAATCCTATCCTATACAATCCCGTATCCTATCCTCTATTCTATCCTATCCTCTATCCTATCAAATCCCCTATCCTATCATCTATCCTATCCTATCCTCTATCCTATCCTATCCTCTATCCTATCCTATCCTCTATCCTATCCTATCCTCTATCCTATCCTCTATCCTATCCTATCCTCTATCCTATCCTATCCTCTATCCTATCCTCTATCCTATCCTCTATCCTATCCTCTATTCTATCCTATCCTCTATCCTATCCTATCCTCTATCCTATCCTCTATCCTATCCTCTATCCTATCCTCTATCCTATCCTCTATCCTATCGTATCCTCTATCCTAGCCCATCCTCTATCCTATCCTACCCTCTGTCCTATCCTTTCCTCTATCCTATCCTATCCTCAATCCTATCCTATACTCTATCTTATACTATCCTCTGTCCTATCCTATTTTCTATCCTATCCTATCCTCTATCATATCCTATCCTCTATCCTATCCTATTCTCTATCCTATCCTATCCTCGATCCTATCCTATCCTCTATCCTATAATTTCCTCAATCCTATTATATCCTCTATCCTATCCTATCCTCTATCCTATACTATCCTCTACTTTATCCAATCCTCTATCCTATCCTATCCTCTATCCTATCATATCCTCTATCCGATCCTCTATCCTATCCTATCCTCTATTCTATCCTCTATCCAATCCTATCCTCTATCCTATCCTATCCTCTATCCTATCCTATCCTCTATCCTATCCTATCCTCTATCCTATCAAATACCCTATCCTATCCTCTGCCCTATTCTATCCTCTATCCTATCCTATCCGCTATCCTTTCGTATCCTCTATCCTATCCTATCCTCTATCCTATCAAATCCCCTATCCTATCCTCTATCCAATCCTATCCTCTGTCCTATCTAATCCTCTATCCTATCCTATCCTCTATCGTATCCTATCCTCTATCCTATCCTATCCTCTATCCTATCCTATCTTCTATCCTATCCTATCCTCTATCCTACCAAATCCCCTATCCTATCCTCTATCCTATCCTATCCTGTATCCTATCCAATCCTCTATCCTATCCTATCCTCTATCCTATCCTATCCTGTATCCTATCCAATCCTCTATCCTATCCTGTATCCTATCCAATCCTCTATCCTATCCTATCATCTATCCTCAATCCTATCCTTTCCTGTATCATATCCAATCCTCTATCCTATCCTGTCCTCTATCCTATCCTATCCTCAATCCTATCCTATACAATCCCGTATCCTATCCTCTATTCTATCCTATCCTGTATCCAATCCTATCCTCAATCCTATCCTTTCCTGTATCCTATCCTATCCCCTATCCTATCCTATCCTCTATCCTATCCTATCCTCTATCCTATCCTATCCTCTATCCTATCCTATCTTCTATCCTATCCTATCCTCTATCCTATCAAATCCCCTATCCTATCCTCTGTCCTATCCCATCCTCTATCCTATTCTATCCTCTATCCTATCCTATCCTCTATCCTATCCTATCCTCTATCCTATCCTATCCTCTATCCTATCAAATCCCCTATCCTATTCTCTATTCTATCCTATCCTGTATCCTATCCAATCCTCTATCCTATCGTATCCTCTATCCTATCCTATCCTCTATCCTATCAAATCCCCTATCCTATCATCTATCCTATCCTATCCTCTGTCCTATCTAATCCTCTATCCTATCCTATCCTCTAACGTATCCTATCCTCTATCCTCTCCTATCCTCTATCCTATCCTATCTTCTATCCTATCCTATCCTCTATTATATCAAATCCCCTATCCTATCCTCTATCCTATCCTATCCTGTATCCTATCCAATCCTCTATCCTATCCTATCCTCTATCCTATCCTATCCTGTATCCTATCCAATCCTCTATCCTATCCTGTATCCTATCCAATCCTCTATCCTATCCTATCATCTATCCTCAATCCTATCCTTTCCTGTATCATATCCAATCCTCTATCCTATCCTGTCCTCTATCCTATCCTATCATCAATCCTATCCTATACAATCCCGTATCCTATCCTCTATTCTATCCTATCCTGTATCCAATCCTATCCTCAATCCTATCCTATCCTCTATCCTATCCTATCCTGTCCTCTATCCTATCCTATCTTCTATCCTATTCTATCCTCTATCCAGTCCTCTATCCTATCCTATCCTCTATCCTATCCTATCCTCTATCCTATAATATGCTCTATCCTATCCTATCCTCTATCCTATCCTATCCTCTATCCTATCCTATCCTCTATCCTATCCTATCCTGTATCCTATCCAATCCTCTATCCTATTATGTATCCTATCCAATCCTCTATCCTATCCTATCATCTATCCTCAATCCTATCCTTTCCTGTATCATATCCAATCCTCTATCCTATCCTGTCCTCTATCCAATCCTATCCTCAATCCTATCCTATACAATCCCGTATCCTATCCTCTATTCTATCCTATCCTGTATCCAATCCTATCCTCAATCCTATCCTTTCCTGTATCCTATCCTATCCCCTATCCTATCCTATCCTCTATCCTATCCTATCCTCTATCCTATCCTATCCTCTGTCCTATCCCATCCTCTATCCTATTCTATCCTCTATCCTATCCTATCCTCTATCCTATCCTATCCTCTATCCTATCCTGTCCTATATCCTATCACATCCTCTATCCTATCCTATCGTGTATCCTATAATATCCTCTATCCTATCCAATCCTCTATCCTATCCTATCCTCAATCCTATCCTATCCCCTATCCTATTCTACCCTCTATCCTATCGTATCCTCTATCCTATCACATCCTCTATCCTATCCTATCGTCTATCCTACAACATCCCCTATCCTATCCAATCCTCTATCCTATCCTCTATCCTATCCTCTATCCTAACGTCTATCCTATAATATCCAATATCCTATCCAATCCTCTATCCTGTCCTCTATCCTATCCTATCCTCAATCCTATCGTATCCTCTATCCTATCCCATCCTCTATCCTATCCCCTATCCTATCCTATCCTCTATCCTGTCGTATCCTCAATCCTATCCTATCCCCTATCCTATCCTATCCTCTATCCTGTAGTATCGTCTGTCCTATCGTATCCTCTATCCTATCCTATCCTATTCTCTATCCTATACTATCCTCTAACCTATCCTATCCTCTATCCTATCCTATCCTCTATCCTATCCTATCCTCTATCCTATCCTGTATCCTATCCTCTATCCTATCCTATCCCCTATCTTATCCTATCCTATCCTATCCTCTATCCTATCCTATCCTCTATCCTATCCTATCCTCTATCCTATCCTATCCTCTATCCTATCGTATCCTCTATCCTATCCCATCCTCTATCCTATCCTATCGACTATCCTATAATATCCTCTAACCTATCCTATCCTCTATCCTATCCTCTATCCTATCCTCTATCCTATCCTCTACTCTATCGTCTATCCTATAATATCCAATATCCGATCCAATCCTCTATCGTATCCTCTATCCTATCCTCTATCCTATCCTATCCTCAATGCTATCCTGTATCCTATCCAATCCTCTATCCTATCCTATCCTCTATCCTATACAATCCTATATGCTATCCTATCCTCTATCCTATCGTATCTTCTATCCTATCCTATCCTCTATCCTATCCTATCCTCTATCCTATCCTATCCTCTATACTATCGTATCCTCTATCCTATCCCATCCTCTATCCTATCCAATCGTCCTATCCTATCCTATCCTCTATCCTATCCTATTATATTCTCTATCCTATCCGATCCTCTAACCTATCCTATCCTGTATCCTATCCTATCCTCTATCCTATCCTATCCTCAATCCTATCCTATCCCCTATCCTATCCTATCCTCTATCCTGTCGTATCGTCTGTCCTATCGTATCCTCTATCCTATCCTATCCTATTCTCTATCCTATACTATCCTCTAACCTATCCTATCCTCTATCCTATCCTATCCTCTATCCTATCCTATCCTCTATCCTATCCTGTATCCTATCCTCTATCCTATCCTATCCCCTATCTTATCCTATCCTATCCTATCCTCTATCCTATCCTATCCTCTATCCTATCCTATCCTCTATCCTATCCTATCCTCTATCCTATCGTATCCTCTATCCTATCCCATCCTCTATCCTATCCTATCGACTATCCTATAATATCCTCTAACCTATCCTATCCTCTATCCTATCCTCTATCCTATCCTCTATCCTATCCTCTACTCTATCGTCTATCCTATAATATCCAATATCCGATCCAATCCTCTATCGTATCCTCTATCCTATCCTCTATCCTATCCTATCCTCAATGCTATCCTGTATCCTATCCAATCCTCTATCCTATCCTATCCTCTATCCTATACAATCCTATATGCTATCCTATCCTCTATCCTATCGTATCTTCTATCCTATCCTATCCTCTATCCTATCCTATCCTCTATCCTATCCTATCCTCTATACTATCGTATCCTCTATCCTATCCCATCCTCTATCCTATCCAATCGTCTATACTATAATTTCCTCTATCCTATCCAATCCTCTATCCTATCCTCTATCCTATCCTATCCTCAATCCAATCCTATCCCCTATCCTATCCTATCCTCTATCCTGTCGTATCCTCTGTCATATCCTATCGTCTATCCTGTCGTATCGTCTGTTCTATCCTATCCTCTATCCTATCCTCTATCCTTTCCTCTACCCTATCGTCTATCTTATAATATCCAATATCCTATCCTATCCTCTATCCTATCCTCTATCCTATCCTATCCTCAATCCTATCGTATCCTCTATATTGTCCCTTCCTCTATCCTATCCCATCCTCTATCCTATCCTATCGTGTATCCTATAATATCCTCTATCCTATCCAATCCTCTATCCTATCCTATCCTCTATCCTTTTTTTTTTTTTTTTTTAAAGGTATTTGCCTCTATTTAACTTTTCAGTTTCTACAAAATCCTTAAAAATCTATTATCGCTGTTCGCGCATGTACTTAATTTAATTTAATCTAATCGATTCGCTTAGACTTAATCTATTTTATATATACTAACACTTAAAGTAACTAAACTCGAGACTAACACTAATATTACAAATCTAAAACCTAAACTCTAAATATTTACTAGCTAAACCTTATTAACCAAAAACCAAAAAACCAACCCAAACAGTTCTAATTCTAATATTTTTCTATTAACCTAAACCTATCTTATCTAAAATTCGTACAGAGTCGTCGAGGTCCGCAGAAATCTACTTCACGGCTACGAAGTTCTCTCTACCTACTGTTACGTCCCAGATGGGGCTGTTTATAATTTTCTGGGGATAAGGCGCAGTTTCGAACCTACCTGCGTTCACCGGCTTTGGTTCGGGAGATTGAGGGCTGGTTAAATAAATTATACTTTAGTTTTATATAAAACGGGAAATAACCGGTTTATTTAGACTCTACTTCTGAATCAGCTCATACATGGGTGAATCCTTATAGCACATACGCTAGAGCACTTATACCAAATCGCTTAACAAAACGTTTAATTTACCGAGTCGCTGGTAGACGCTCGCAGGTCGTGGTTGCGGGGTTTTGGGCGCTCGCTGGTTGTGGGCGTCGAAGGGGCGCTCGCTGATTGTTGCCGCTGGACGCTGGGACACACGCGGACACTATACGCAAGGGTTTCGGAATTGCGGTGGCACTGTTTTTACTGGAGGCGCGACGCGTGTTTGAAATAAGGGCCTCCCGACGGAACTGTACTGTAGCACTGTTTTTGAACAGAGTGAGTGCTATTGAAGAGCTGGTCTCCTTTTTATAATGTGGCCGGTCCTTTGTTTTCTTGAAGTGCTGGTTTAGCATTTCTGCTTCTTGATCTTCTTGATGAAGTCGTCGTCTTTTCCTATGGTTCGGCGTAATTTGATATCTCCCTTTTTGCGTCTAATTTGTAATCTGGTCTTCATCTGCGTGTCTTGCAGGAAGATCAGTCGGCGTATCTCTAACCGCGTCGGTTTGTCACGTATGTTTTGATCTGATTTATTTGCCCGTGTGATAGTATTAATGGTCATTGTTTAGGCGTTTATTGGCGAACCGTGCGAACCGCCGGACGTGACACTAACTACGAAAATTTGACGAAATTCGCAAAATTGTTAGAATTTTTGAAAAAATCTCGTGCGATCGACGGGAAAAATTCTGAAAACGCTTCAAATTGTCTAAAATCGTCTGAAAATGACGAAAAAACGCTAAAAAATGCTAAAATTCTGCTAATTTTTGGATTTCGCAAGAGGGAAGTGGGGGTTTTTGGATAGTTGACCCCCACTTATTCTTATATGTTTGTAAAGCCCTCGCTGAATGCGTAACTTGCCTCGTTGAAAGTTTTTTCGAAAATCGGCTCCTTCCCCTTGTCCGTGTTGTTATCTCGTAAAGGGGGGGGGGGGGGTCGACAAATTTTTTGCCTTGGGGAACCTCGTTCCCCAGATCCCACACACCCCTTAGATTCCCCTACCGAGTCGACCCACGTACTCAGATTTTTTTAGGATCCGAAATTATTTGGTCACCCGGTATGCACGCTAATTTTCAACTTTCACCGATTCCGGCGTTCAGCGGCTCGTTGTAAAGGTACGGGCGAGAACTTTACTTTCGTCTGGTCCGTTTCCCTAATTTCCGTAAAATAAGCCTGCTAATCGCTATATCTCCGAAATGGGTGGGTGCAGAGCAAAAAAGTTTTCGGGGGGGGGAGAATATCTTCTCCTTTCCGACCCCCTTCGACTCGCCACCCTCCGAAATAGACCCTCCTAAAATTTTATTGTGATCGGCCTATTTTCGAGTTTAACCCGTTTCTGTCCGATATCCTAGAACTTTATATCCGGTGTACCTATTTCCCTGACTATCCCTCTGTGGTATTAGTTCTTTCTAATTCCTACCTTACTTTTAGATTGACCGTCTGGCCGACCCCTCACGTTGTGCATGAACCTTTACAGCCGGGCCTTTCGGGTGTTCACTATCCTCTATTGTTCTGTGTCTTTCTCTCTCTCTCTCTCTCTCTCTCTCTCTCTCTCTCTCTCTCTCTCTCTCTCTCTCTCTCTCTCTCTCTCTCTCGTCACTTGGCACTTTAAAGTTCTTGGTAGCTATATCTCGAGTGTACTTGTTCGTTTTTACTACCACTTTTTCACTAGTTTTATTTATTAGTTTTTCGAATCTAATTAAAATTTCTATTATTTTTATCAAATTTCTAATCTTTTTTAATTCTTTTCAGGTAATACTCTTCCCGGGGTAGCTGCACGGTGCTATTTTACCCGGAAAGTTGCAGTTTTTCGGCTTTTCGGCACTCCCGTTTCCCGGAATTTGTTGAAAGTATCTTTTTCACGTAAGTATACCCGTTATTATCTTTTAAGAGTTTAATCTTTTCTTTTTCTTTTTCAGATTTTCCCGTTCGGCTTTTGAGTTTATCCGCCCCTGAGGGGTTTTTAACCAGCACTCCGCGTTCTTCGCGCCTTTATTCGCGTTTCGGATTTTTAATCCTTATGGTTTTTGAATTTTCTACTCACTTTTTACTTTTACTTCTATTCATACTTATTATTTCGTATAAGAATAAAATAAAATAAAACTCGGAAGTGAGCTCAATCTTTTCGCGTCTCTAATTTCTCTTTTCGATAGTTACTCGATGAGTTCTCGATTCGCTCTCATCCTATCCTCTATCCTATCCTCCATCCTATCCTCTACCCTATCGTCTATCCTATAATATCCAATATCCTAACCAATCCTCTATCCTATCCTCTATCCTATCCTATCCACTATCCTATTCTACCCTCTATCCTATCGTATCCTCTATCCTATCACATCCTCTATCCTATCCTATCGTCTATCCTACAACATCCCCTATCCTATCCAATTCTCTACCCTATCCTCTATCCTATCCTCTATCCTAACGTCTATCCTATAATATCCAATATCCTATCCAATCCTCTATCCTATCCTCTATCCTATCCTATCCTCAATCATATCGTATCCTCTATCCTATCCCATCCTCTATCCAATCCCCTATCCTATCCTATCCTCTATCCTGTCGTATCCTCTGCCCTATCCTATCCTCTATCCTATCCTATTATATTCTCTATCCTATCCGATCCTCTAACCTATCCTATCCTGTATCCTATCCTATCCTCTGTCCTATCCTATTTTCTATCCTATCCTATCCTCTATCCTATCCTGTCCACTATCCTATCCTATCCTCTATCCTATCCTATCCTATATCCTATAGTATCCTCAATCCTATCCTATCCTCTATCCTATCCAATCCCCTAACCCATCCTCTATCCTATAATATCCTCTATCCTATCCTATCCTCTATCCTATCGTATATTCTATCCTATCCCATCCTCTATCCTATCCTATCGTGTATCCTATAATATCCTCTATCCTATCCAATCCTCTATCCTATCCTATCCTCAATCCTATCCTATCCCCTATCCTATCCTATCCCCTGTCCTACCCTATACTCTATCCTATCCTATACCCTATCCAATCGTATCCTCTATCCTATCCCATCCTCTATCCTATCCTATACTCTATCCTATCCTATCCTCTATCCTATCCTATCCTCTATCCTATAATATCCTCTATCCTATCCTATCCTCTATCCAATCGTATCCTCTATCCTATCCCATCCTCTATCCTGTCCTATCCTCTATCCTATCCTATCCTCTAACCTATTCTATCCTCTATCCTATCGTATCCTCTATCCTATCACATCCTCTATCCTATCCTATCGTCTATCCTATCCAATCCCCTAACCCATCCTCTATCCTATAATATCCTCTATCCTATCCAATCCCCTATCCTATATTCAATCCTATCCTATCCCCTACCTTATCCTATCCTATCCTATCCTCTATCCTATCCTATCCTCTATCCTATCCTATCCTCTATCCTATCCTATCCTATATCCTATCCTATCCTCTATCCTATCACATCCTCTATCCTATCCTATCGTGTATCCTATAATATCCTCTATCCTATCCAATCCTCTATCCTATCCTATCCTCAATCCTATCCTATCCCCTATCCTATCCTATCCTCTATCCTATGCTATCCCCTATCCTATCCTATCCTCTATCCTATCACATCCTCTATCCTATCCTATCGTCTATCCTACAACATCCCCTATCCTATCCAATTCTCTATCCTATCCTCTATCCTATCCTCTATCCTAACGTCTATCCTATAATATCCAATATCCTATCCAATCCTCTATCCTATCCTCTATCCTATCCTATCCTCAATCATATCGTATCCTCTATCCTATCCCATCCTCTATCCAATCCCCTATCCTATCCTATCCTCTATCCTGTCGTATCCTCTGCCCTATCCTATCCTCTATCCTATCCTATTATATTCTCTATCCTATCCGATCCTCTAACCTATCCTATCCTGTATCCTATCCTATCCTCTGTCCTATCCTATTTTCTATCCTATCCTATCCTCTATCCTATCCTGTCCACTATCCTATCCTATCCTCTATCCTATCCTATCCTATATCCTATAGTATCCTCAATCCTATCCTATCCTCTATCCTATCCAATCCCCTAACCCATCCTCTATCCTATAATATCCTCTATCCTATCCTATCCTCTATTCTATCGTATCCTCTATCCTATCACATCCTCTATCCTATCCTATCGTCTATCCTATCCAATCCCCTAACCCATCCTCTATCCTATAATATCCTCTATCCTATCCAATCCCCTATCCTATATTCAATCCTATCCTATCCCATACCTTATCCTATCCTATCCTATCCTCTATCCTATCCTATCCTCTATCCTATCCTATCCTCTATCCTATCCTATCCTCTATCCTATCACATCCTCTATCCTATCCTATCGTGTATCCTATAATATCCTCTATCCTATCCAATCCTCTATCCTATCCTATCCTCAATCCTATAAAATCCTCTATTCTATCCTATCCTATATCCTATAATATCCTCAATCCTATCGAATCCTCTATCCTATCCTCTATCCTATCCTCTATCCTATTCTACCCTCTATCCTATCGTATCCTCTATCCTATCACATCCTCTATCCTATCCTATCGTCTATCCTACAACATCTCCTATCCTATCCTATCCTCTATCCTGTCGTATCCTCTGCCCTATCCTATCCTCTATCCTATCCTATTACATTCTCTATCCTATCCGATCCTCTAACCTATCCTATCCTGTATCCTATCCTATCCTCTGTCCTATCCTATCCTGTCCACTATCCTATCCTATCCTATATCCTATAGTATCCTCAATCCTATCCTATCCTCTATCCTATCCAATCCCCTAACCCATCGTCTAACCTATAATATCCTCTATCCTATCCTATCCTCTATCCTATCGTATATTCTATCCTATCCCATCCTCTATCCTATCATATCGTGTATCCTATAATATCCTCTATCCTATCCAATCCTCTATCCTATCCTCTATCCTATCCTATCCTCAACCCTATCCTATCCTCAATCCTATCCTATCCCCTGTCCTATCCTATCCTCTATCCTATCCTATAATCTATCCAATCGTATCCTCTATCCTATCCCATCCTCTATCCTATCCTATACTCTATCCTATCCTATCCTCTATCCTATCCCATCCTCTATCCTATCCTATCGACTATCCTATAATATCCTCTAACCTATCCTATCCTCTATCCTATCCTCTATCCTATCCCCTAACCCATCCTCTATCCTATAATATCCTCTATCCTATCCTATCCTCTATCCTATCGTATATTCTATCCTATCCCATCCTCTATCCTATAATATCCTCTATCCTATCCAATCCTCTATCCTATCCTCTATCCTATCCTATCCTCAACCCTATCCTATCCCCAATCCTATCCTATCCCCTGTCCTATCCTATCCTCTATCCTATCCTATAATCTATCCAATCGTATCCTCTATCCTATCCCATCCTCTATCCTATCCTATACTCTATCCTATCCTATCCTCTATCCTATCCTATCCTCTATCCTATAATATCCTCTATCCTATCCTGCCCTCTATCCTATCCTATCCTGTATCCTATAATATCCTCAATCCTATCCTCTTCTCTACCCCATCCAATCCCCTATCCTATCCTCTATCCTATCCTATCCTCTATCCAATCGTATCCTCTATCCTATCCCATCCTCTATCCTGTCCTATCCTCTATCCTATCCTATCCTCTAACCTATTCTATCATCTATCCTATCGTATCCTCTATCCTATCACATCCTCTATCCTATCCTATCGTCTATCCTATCCAATCCCCTAACCCATCCTCTATCCTATAATATCCTCTATCCTATCCAATCCCCTATCCTATCCTCAATCCTGTCCTATCCCCTACCTTATCCTATCCTATCCTATCCTCTATCCTATCCTATCCTCTATCCTATCCTATCCTCTATCCTATCACATCCTCTATCCTATCCTATCGTGTATCCTATCCTATCCGCAATCCTATCCTATCCCCTATCCTATCCTATCCCCTGTCCTATCCTATCCTCTATCCTATCCTATACTCTATCCAATCGTATCCTCTATCCTATCCCATCCTCTATCCTGTCCTATCCTCTATCCTATCCTATCCCCTATCCTATAATATCCACTATCCTATCTTATCCTCTATACTATCCTATCCTCTACCCTATCGTATCCTCTATCCTAGCCCATCCTCTATAACATCCTACCCTCTATCCTATCCTATCCTGTATCCTATAATATCCTCTATCCCATCCTATCCTCTATACTATCCTAACCTCTATCCTATCCTATCCTATATCCTATCCTATCCTCAATCCCATCCTCTATCCTATCCTATCCTCAATCCTATCCTATCCCCTATCCTATCCTATCCTCTATCCTGTCGTATCGTCTGTCCTATCGTATCCTCTATCCTATCCTATCCTATTCTCTATCCTATACTATCCTCTAACCTATCCTATCCTCTATCCTATCCTATCCTCTATCCTATCCTATCCTCTATGCTATCCTGTATCCTATCCTCTATCCTATCCTATCCCCTATCTTATCCTATCCTATCCTATCCTCTATCCTATCCTATCCTCAATCCTATCCTATCTCCTATCCTATCCTATCCCCTGTCCTATCCTATCCTCTATCCTATCCTATACTCTATCCAATCGTATCCTCTATCCTATCCCATCCTCTATCCTATCCTATACTCTATCCTATCCTATCCTCTATCCTTTCCTATCCTCTATCCTATAAAATCCTCTATCATATCCTATCCTCTATCCTATCCCATCCTCTATCGTATCCTATCCTCTATCCTATCCTTTATCCTATCCTATCCTCTATCCTATCGTATCCTCTATCCTATCCCATCCTCTATCGTATCCTATCCTCTATCCTATCATATCCTATATCCTATAATATCATCAATCCTATCCAATCCTCTATCCTACCCTCTATCCTATCCTCTATCCTACCCTCTATCCTATCCTATCCTCTATCCTATTCTCTATCCTATCGTCTATCCTATCCTCTATCCTATCCTCTATCCTATCCCCTATCCTATCCTATCCTCTATCCTATCGTATCCTCTTTCTTATCCCATCCTCAAACGTATCTTATCCTCTATTCTGTCCTATCCTATATCCTATAATATCCTCAATACTATCCAATCATCTATCCTATCCTCTATCCTATCCTCTATCCTATCATATCCTATATCCTATAATATCATCAATCCTATCCAATCCTCTATCCTACCCTGTATCCTATCCTCTATCCTACCCTCTATCCTATCCTATCCTCTATCCTATCCTCTATCCTATCCTCTATCCTATCCCCTATCCTATCCTATCCTCTATCCTATCGTATCCTCTTTCCTATCCCATCCTCAAACGTATCCTATCCTCTATTCTGTCCTATCCTATATCCTATAATATCCGCAATACTATCCAATCCTCTATCCTATCCTCTATCCTATTCTATCCTCAATCCTATCCTATCCCCTATCCTATCCTATCCTCTATCCTGTCGTGTCGTCTGTCCTATCGTATCCTCTATCCTATCCTATCCTATTCTCTATCCTATACTATCCTCTAACCTATCCTATCCTCTATCCTATCCCATCCTCTATCCTATCGTATCCTCTATCCTATCCTGCCCTCTATCCTATCCTATCCTGTATCCTATAATATCCTCAATCCTATCCTCTTCTCTACCCCATCCAATCCCCTATCCTATCCTCTATCCTCTCCTATCCTCTATCCTATCCTATCCTCTATCCTACCACATCCTCTATCCTATCCTATCGTGTATCCTATAATATCCTCTATCCTATCCAATCCTCTATCCTATAAAATCCTCTATTATATCCTATACTCTATCCTATCCCATCCTCTATCGTATCCTATCCTCTATCCTATCCTTTATCCTATCCTATCCTCTATCCTATCCTATCCTCTATCCTGTCCCATCCTCTATCGTATCCTATCCTCTATCCTATCATATCCTATATCCTATAATATCATCAATCCTATCCAATCCTCTATCCTACCCTGTATCCTATCCTCTATCCTACCCTCTATCCTATCCTATCCTCTATCCTATCCTCTATCCTATCCTCTATCCTATCCCCTATCCTATCCTATCCTCTATCCTATCGTATCCTCTTTCCTATCCCATCCTCAAACGTATCCTATCCTCTATTCTGTCCTATCCTATATCCTATAATATCCGCAATACTATCCAATCCTCTATCCTATCCTCTATCCTATTCTATCCTCAATCCTATCCTATCCCCTATCCTATCCTATCCTCTATCCTGTCGTGTCGTCTGTCCTATCGTATCCTCTATCCTATCCTATCCTATTCTCTATCCTATACTATCCTCTAACCTATCCTATCCTCTATCCTATCCTATCCTCTATCCTATAAAATCCTCTATCGTATCCTATCCTCTATCCTATCATATCCTATATCCTATAATATCATCAATCCTATCCAATCCTCTATCCTACCCTCTATCCTATCCTCTATCCTACCCTCTATCCTATCCTATCCTCTATCCTATCCTCTATCCTATCCTCTATCCTATCCTCTATCCTATCCTCTATCCTATCCCCTATCCTATCCTATCCTCTATCCTATCGTATCCTCTTTCCTATCCCATCCTCAAACGTATCCTATCCTCTATTCTGTAGTATCCTATATCCTATAATATCCTCAATACTATCCAATCCTCTATCCTATCCTCTATCCTATCCTCTATCCTGTCCTATCCTCTATCCTATCCTATCCCCTATCCTATAATATCCACTATCCTATCTTATCCTCTATCCTATCCTATCCTCTACCCTATCGTATCCTCTATCCTAGCCCATCCTCTATAATATCCTACCCTCTATCCTATCCTATCCTGTATCCTATAATATCCTCTATCCTATCCTATCCTCTATCCTATCCTAACCTCTATCCTATCCTATCTTCTATCCTATCCTTTATCCTATCCTATCCTCAATCCCATCCTCTATCCTATCCTATCCTCAATCCTATCCTATCCCCAATCCTATCCTATCCTCTATCCTGTCGTATCGTCTGTCCTATCGTATCCTCTATCCTATCCTATCCTATTCTCTATCCTATACTATCCTCTAACCTATCCTATCCTCTATCCTATCCTATCCTCTATCCTATCCTATCCTCTATGCTATCCTGTATCCTATCCTCTATCCTATCCTATCCCCTATCTTATCCTATCCTATCCTATCCTCTATCCTATCCTATCCTCTATCCTATCCTATCCTCTATCCTATCCTATCCTCTATCCTATCGTATCCTCTATCCTATCCCATCCTCTATCCTATCCTATCGACTATCCTATAATATCCTCTAACCTATCCTATCCTCTATCCTATCCTCTATCCTATCCCCTAACCCATCCTCTATCGTATAATATCCTCTATCCTATCCTATCCTATATCCTATAGTATCCTCAATCCAATCCTATCCTCTATCCTATCCAATCCCCTAACCCATCCTCTATCCTATAATATTCTCTATCCTATCCTATCCTCTATCCTATCGTATATTCTATCCTATCCCATCCTCTATCCTATCCTATCGTGTATCCTATAATGTCCTCTATCCTATCCAATCCTCTATCCTATCCTCTATCCTATCCTATCCTCAATCCTATCCTATCCCCTATCCTATCCTATCTCCTGTCCTATCCTATCCTCTATCCTATCCTATCCTATTCTCTATCCTATACTATCCTCTAACCTATCCTATCCTCTATCCTATCCCATCCTCTATCCTATCGTATCCTCTATCCTATCCTGCCCTCTATCCTATCCTATCCTGTATCCTATAATATCCTCAATCCTATCCTCTTCTCTACCCCATCCAATCCCCTATCCTATCCTCTATCCTCTCCTATCCTCTATCCTATCCTATCCTCTATCCTACCACATCCTCTATCCTATCCTATCGTGTATCCTATAATATCCTCTATCCTATCCAATCCTCTATCCTATAAAATCCTCTATTATATCCTATACTCTATCCTATCCCATCCTCTATCGTATCCTATCCTCTATCCTATCCTTTATCCTATCCTATCCTCTATCCTATCCTATCCTCTATCCTGTCCCATCCTCTATCGTATCCTATCCTCTATCCTATCATATCCTATATCCTATAATATCATCAATCCTATCCAATCCTCTATCCTACCCTGTATCCTATCCTCTATCCTACCCTCTATCCTATCCTATCCTCTATCCTATCCTCTATCCTATCCTCTATCCTATCCCCTATCCTATCCTATCCTCTATCCTATCGTATCCTCTTTCCTATCCCATCCTCAAACGTATCCTATCCTCTATTCTGTCCTATCCTATATCCTATAATATCCGCAATACTATCCAATCCTCTATCCTATCCTCTATCCTATTCTATCCTCAATCCTATCCTATCCCCTATCCTATCCTATCCTCTATCCTGTCGTGTCGTCTGTCCTATCGTATCCTCTATCCTATCCTATCCTATTCTCTATCCTATACTATCCTCTAACCTATCCTATCCTCTATCCTATCCTATCCTCTATCCTATAAAATCCTCTATCGTATCCTATCCTCTATCCTATCATATCCTATATCCTATAATATCATCAATCCTATCCAATCCTCTATCCTACCCTCTATCCTATCCTCTATCCTACCCTCTATCCTATCCTATCCTCTATCCTATCCTCTATCCTATCCTCTATCCTATCCTCTATCCTATCCTCTATCCTATCCCCTATCCTATCCTATCCTCTATCCTATCGTATCCTCTTTCCTATCCCATCCTCAAACGTATCCTATCCTCTATTCTGTAGTATCCTATATCCTATAATATCCTCAATACTATCCAATCCTCTATCCTATCCTCTATCCTATCCTCTATCCTGTCCTATCCTCTATCCTATCCTATCCCCTATCCTATAATATCCACTATCCTATCTTATCCTCTATCCTATCCTATCCTCTACCCTATCGTATCCTCTATCCTAGCCCATCCTCTATAATATCCTACCCTCTATCCTATCCTATCCTGTATCCTATAATATCCTCTATCCTATCCTATCCTCTATCCTATCCTAACCTCTATCCTATCCTATCTTCTATCCTATCCTTTATCCTATCCTATCCTCAATCCCATCCTCTATCCTATCCTATCCTCAATCCTATCCTATCCCCAATCCTATCCTATCCTCTATCCTGTCGTATCGTCTGTCCTATCGTATCCTCTATCCTATCCTATCCTATTCTCTATCCTATACTATCCTCTAACCTATCCTATCCTCTATCCTATCCTATCCTCTATCCTATCCTATCCTCTATGCTATCCTGTATCCTATCCTCTATCCTATCCTATCCCCTATCTTATCCTATCCTATCCTATCCTCTATCCTATCCTATCCTCTATCCTATCCTATCCTCTATCCTATCCTATCCTCTATCCTATCGTATCCTCTATCCTATCCCATCCTCTATCCTATCCTATCGACTATCCTATAATATCCTCTAACCTATCCTATCCTCTATCCTATCCTCTATCCTATCCCCTAACCCATCCTCTATCGTATAATATCCTCTATCCTATCCTATCCTATATCCTATAGTATCCTCAATCCAATCCTATCCTCTATCCTATCCAATCCCCTAACCCATCCTCTATCCTATAATATTCTCTATCCTATCCTATCCTCTATCCTATCGTATATTCTATCCTATCCCATCCTCTATCCTATCCTATCGTGTATCCTATAATGTCCTCTATCCTATCCAATCCTCTATCCTATCCTCTATCCTATCCTATCCTCAATCCTATCCTATCCCCTATCCTATCCTATCTCCTGTCCTATCCTATCCTCTATCCTATCCTATACTCTATCCAATCGTATCCTGTATCCTATCCCATCCTCTATCCTATCCTATACTCTATCCTATCCTATCCTCTATCCTATCGTATCCTCTATTCTATCACATCCTTTATCCTATCCTATCATCTATCCTATCCAATCCCCTAACCCATCCTCTATCCTATAATATCCTCTATCCTATCCAATCCCCTATCCTATCCTCTAACCTATTCTATCCTCTATCCTATCGTATCCTCTATCCTATCACATCCTCTATCCTATCCTATCGTCTATCCTATCCAATCCCCTAACCCATCCTCTATCCTATAATATCCTCTGTCCTATCCAATCCCTTATCCTATCCTCTATCCTAACCTATCCTGTATCCTCTCCAATCCCCTATCCTATCCTCTATCCTATCCTATCATCTATCCTATAATATCCTATCCTCTATCCTATCCTATCATCTATCCTATAATATCCTATCCTCTATCCTATCCTATCATCTATCCTATAATATCCTCTATTCTATCCTATCCTCTACCCTATCCTATCCTCTATCCTATCCTCTATCCTATCCTATCCTCTGTCCTATCCTATTTTCTAACCTATCCTATCCTCTATCCTATCCTATCCTCTGTCCTATCCTATCCTCAAACCTATCCTATCATCTATCCTATCGTATCCTCCATCCTATATTATCCTCTTTCCTATCCAATCCTCTATCCTATCCTATCCTCTATCCTATCCTATCATCCATCATATGATATCCTCTATTCTATCCTATCCTCTATCCTATCCAATCCCCTATCCTATCCTCTATCCTAACCTATCCTGTATCCTCTCCAATCCCCTATCCTATCCTCTATCCTATCCTATCATCTATCCTATAATATCCTATCCTCTATCCTATCCTATCATCTATCCTATAATATCCTCTATTCTATCCTATCCTCTACCCTATCCTATCCTCTATCCTATCCTCTATCCTATCCTATCCTCTGTCCTATCCTATTTTCTAACCTATCCTATCCTCTATCCTATCCTATCCTCTGTCCTATCCTATCCTCAAACCTATCCTATCATCTATCCTATAATATCCTCTATCCTATATAATCCCCCATCCTATCCTCTATCCTATCCTTTCCTGTATCCTATCCAATCCCCAATCCTATCCTCTATCCTATCCTATCCTCAATGCTATCCTGTATCCTATCCAATCCTCTATCCTATCCTATCCTCTATCGTATCGTATCCTCCATCCTATATTATCCTCTATCCTATCCTCTATCCTATCCTATCCTCAATCCTACCTTATCCCATATCCTATCCGATTCTCTAACCTATGCTATCCTCTATCCTATCATATCCTCTATCCTACCCCATCCTCTTCCCTATCCTATCCTCTATCCTATCCTATCATCTATCCTATAATATCCTCTATCCTATATAATCCCCCATCCTATCCTCTATCCTATCCTTTCCTGTATCCTATCCAATCCCCAATCCTATCCTCTATCCGATCCTATCCTCAATCCTATCCTATCCTCTATCCTATCGTATCCTCTATCGTAACCCATCCTCTATCCTATCCTATCCTCTATCCTATCCTATCATCTATCCTATAATATCCTATCCTCTATCCTATCCTATCATCTATCCTATAATATCCTCTATTCTATCCTATCCTCTACCCTATCCTATCCTCTATCCTATCCTCTACCCTATCCTATCCTCTATCCTATCCTATCCTCTATCCTATCGTATCCTCTATCCTATCCCATCCTCTATCCTATCCTATCCCCTATCCTATCCTATCCTCTATCCTATCGTATCCTCTGTCATATCCTATCCTCTATCCTATCCTATCCCCTATCCTATAATATCCTCTATTCTATCCTATCCTCTATCCCATCCTATCCTCTTTCCTATCCTCTATCCTATCCATTCCTCAATCCTATCCTATCCCCTATCCTATCCTATCCTCTATCCTATCGCATCCTCTCTCCTATCCTATCCTCTATCCCATCCTATCCCCTATCCTATAATATCCTCTATCCTATCCCATCCTCTATCCTATCCTATCCTCTATCCTATCCTATCAGGTATCCTAAAATATCCTCTATTCTATCCTATTCTCTATCCTATCCAATCCCCTATCCTATCCTCTATCCTATCCTTTCCTGTATCCTCTCCAATCTCCTATCCTATCCTCTATCCTATCCTATCCTCAATCCTATCCTATCCTCTACCCTATCCTATCCTCTATCCTATCCTCTATCCTATTCTATCCTCAATCCTACCTTATCACATATCCTATGCTATCCTCTATCCTCTCCTATCCTCTGTCCTATCCTATTTTCTATCCAATCCTATTCTCTATCCTATCCTGTCCTCTACCTTATCCTATCCTCTATCCTATCCTATCCTCTATCCTATAATATCCTCTATCCTATCCTATCCTCTATCCTATCCTATCCTCAATCCTACCTTATCCCATATCCTATCCGATCCTCTAACCTATCCTATCCTCTATCCTATCCTATCCTCTGTCCTATCCTATTTTCTAACCTACCCTATCCTCTATCCTATCCTATCCTCTGTCCTATCCTGTCCTCTATCCTATCCTATCCTCTATCCTATCCTATCCTCTATCCTATCGTATACTCTATCCTACCCCATCCTCTATCCTATCCTATCCTCTATCCTATCCTATAATATTCTCTATTCTATCCTATCCTCTACCCTATCCTATCCTCTATCCTATCCTCTACCCTATCCTATCCTCTATCCTATCCTATCCTCTATCCTATCGTATCCTCTATCGTAACCCATCCTCTATCCTATCCTATCCTCTATCCTATCCTATCATCTATCCTATAATATCCTATCCTCTATCCTATCCTATCATCTATCCTATAATATCCTCTATTCTATCCTATCCTCTACCCTATCCTATCCTCTATCCTATCCTCTACCCTATCCTATCCTCTATCCTATCCTATCCTCTATCCTATCGTATCCTCTATCCTATCCCATCCTCTATCCTATCCTATCCCCTATCCTATCCTATCCTCTATCCTATCGTATCCTCTGTCATATCCTATCCTCTATCCTATCCTATCCCCTATCCTATAATATCCTCTATTCTATCCTATCCTCTATCCCATCCTATCCTCTTTCCTATCCTCTATCCTATCCATTCCTCAATCCTATCCTATCCCCTATCCTATCCTATCCTCTATCCTATCGCATCCTCTCTCCTATCCTATCCTCTATCCCATCCTATCCCCTATCCTATAATATCCTCTATCCTATCCCATCCTCTATCCTATCCTATCCTCTATCCTATCCTATCAGGTATCCTAAAATATCCTCTATTCTATCCTATTCTCTATCCTATCCAATCCCCTATCCTATCCTCTATCCTATCCTTTCCTGTATCCTCTCCAATCTCCTATCCTATCCTCTATCCTATCCTATCCTCAATCCTATCCTATCCTCTACCCTATCCTATCCTCTATCCTATCCTCTATCCTATTCTATCCTCAATCCTACCTTATCACATATCCTATGCTATCCTCTATCCTCTCCTATCCTCTGTCCTATCCTATTTTCTATCCAATCCTATTCTCTATCCTATCCTGTCCTCTACCTTATCCTATCCTCTATCCTATCCTATCCTCTATCCTATAATATCCTCTATCCTATCCTATCCTCTATCCTATCCTATCCTCAATCCTACCTTATCCCATATCCTATCCGATCCTCTAACCTATCCTATCCTCTATCCTATCCTATCCTCCGTCCTATCCTATTTTCTAACCTACCCTATCCTCTATCCTATCCTATCCTCTGTCCTATCCTGTCCTCTATCCTATCCTATCCTCTATCCTATCCTATCCTCTATCCTATCGTATACTCTATCCTACCCCATCCTCTATCCTATCCTATCCTCTATCCTATCCTATAATATTCTCTATTCTATCCTATCCTCTATCATATCCAATCCCCTATCCAATCCTATCCTCTATCCTCTCCAATCCCCTATCCTATCCTCTATCCTTTCCTATCATCTATCCTATAATATCCTATCCTCTATCCTATCCTATCATCTATCCTATAATATCCTCTATTCTATCCTATCCTCTACCCTATCCTATCCTCTATCCTATCCTCTATCCTATCCTATCCTCTGTCCTATCCTATTTTCTAACCTATCCTATCCTCTATCCTATCCTATCCTCTGTCCTATCCTATCCTCAAACCTATCCTATCATCTATCCTATAATATCCTCTATCCTATATAATCCCCCATCCTATCCTCTATCCTATCCTTTCCTGTTTCCTATCCAATCCCCAATCCTATCCTCTATCCTATCCTATCCTCAATCCTATCCTATCACCTATTCTATCCAATCCTCTATCCTATCCTATCCTCTACCCTATCGTATCGTCTATGCTATCCCATCCTCTACCCTGTCCTATCCTCTATCCTATCCTATCCCCTATCCTATAATATCCACTATCCTATCTTATCCTCTATCCTATCCTATCCGCTACCCTATCGTATCCTCTATCCTAGCCCATCCTCTATAATATCCTACCCTCTATCCTATCCTATCCTGTATCCTATAATATCCTCTATCCTATCCTCTATCCTATCCTAACCTCTATCCTATCCTATCCTCTATCCTATCCTATATCCTATCCTATCCTCAATCCCATCCTCTATCCTATCCTATCATCAATCCTATCCTATCCCCTATCCTATCCTATCCTCTATCCTGTCGTATCGTCTGTCCTATCGTATCCTCTATCCTATCCTATCCTATTCTCTATCCTATACTATCCTCTAACCTATCCTATCCTCTATCCTATCCTATCCTCTATCCTATCCTATCCTCTATCCTATCGTATCCTCTATCCTATCCCATCCTCTATCCTTTCCTATCGACTATCCTATAATATCCTCTAACCTATCCTATCCTCTATCCTATCCTCTATCATATCCCCTAACCCATCCTCTATCCTATAATATCCTCTATCCTATCCTATCCTCTATCCTATCGTATATTCTATCCTATCCCATCCTCTATCCTATAATATCCTCTATCCTATCCAATCCTCTATCCTATCCTCTATCCTATCCTATCCTCAACCCTATCCTATCCCCAATCCTATCCTATCCCCTGTCCTATCCTATCCTCTATCCTATCCTATAATCTATCCAATCGTATCCTCTATCCTATCCCATCCTCTATCCTATCCTATACTCTATCCTATCCTATCCTCTATCCTATCCTATCCTCTATCCTATAATATCCTCTATCCTATCCTGCCCTCTATCCTATCCTATCCTGTATCCTATAATATCCTCAATCCTATCCTCTTCTCTACCCCATCCAATCCCCTATCCTATCCTCTATCCTATCCTATCCTCTATCCAATCGTATCCTCTATCCTATCCTATCCTCTATCCTGTCCTATCCTCTATCCTATCCTATCCTCTAACCTATTCTATCCTCTATCCTATCGTATCCTCTATCCTATCACATCCTCTATCCTATCCTATCGTCTATCCTATCCAATCCCCTAACCCATCCTCTATCCTATAATATCCTCTATCCTATCCAATCTCCTATCCTATCCTCAATCCTGTCCTATCCCCTACCTTATCCTATCCTATCCTATCCTCTATCCTATCCTATCCTCTATCCTATCCTATCCTCTATCCTATCACATCCTCTATCCTATCCTATCGTGTATCCTATCCTATCCTCAATCCTATCCTATCCCCTATCCTATCCTATCCCCTGTCCTATCCTATAGTCTATCCTATCCTATACTCTATCCAATCGTATCCTCTATCCTATCCCATCCTCTATCCTGTCCTATCCTCTATCCTATCCTATCCGATATCCTATAATATCCACTATCCTATCTTATCCTCTATCCTATCCTATCCTCTACCCTATCGTATCCTCTATCCTAGCCCA
>NW_027489183.1:0-78900 GCF_050948215.1 Halictus rubicundus | reverse complement strand
GATTGGAAAGAGGGTAGGATAGGATAGAGGAGAGGATAGGATTGAGGATAGGATAGGATAGAGGATAGGATAGAATAGGATAGAGATAGGATAGGATAGGGGATAGGATAGGATAGAGGATAGGAAATAATAGAGGATAGGATAGGATAGAGGATCGGATAGAGGATAGGATACGAGAGAGGATAGGATAGGATAGAGGATAGGATAGGATAGAGGATACGATAGAGGATTGGATATGATAGAGGATATTATAGAGGATAGAATAGGATAGATGATACTATAGGATAGAGGATAGGATATGATAGAGTAAACGATATTATACAGGATAGGATAGGGTAGAGGATAGGGTGGAGGATAGGATAGGATAGAGGATAGGATAGAGGCAGGATAGAGGATAGGATAGAAGATAGGATAGGATAGGGGATAGGATAGGATAGAGGATAGGAAATAATAGAGGATAGGATAGGATAGAGGATCGGATAGAGGATAGGATAGGAGAGAGGATAGGATAGGAGAGAGGATAGGATAGGATAGAGGATAGGATAGGATAGAGGATAGGATAGGATAGAGGATAGGATAGTATAGAGGATAGGATAGGAGAGAGGATAGGATAGGATAGAGGATAGGATAGGATAGAGGATAGGATAGGATAGAGGATAGGATAGTATAGAGTATAGGATAGGATAGAGGATAGGATAGGATAGAGGATAGGATAGGATAGAGGATCGGATAGAGGATAGGATAGGATACAGGATAGGATAGGATAGAGGATAGGATAGGATAGAGGATAGGATAGGATAGAGGATAAGTTATAATAGAGGATAGGATAGGATAGAGGATCGGATAGAGGATAGGATAGGATAGGATAGGATGGGATGGAGGATAGGAAATAATAGAGGATAGGATAGGATAGAGGATCGGATAGAGGATAGGATACGAGAGAGGATAGGATAGGATAGAGGATAGGATAGGATAGAGGATACGATAGAGGATTGGATATGATAGAGGATATTATAGAGGATAGAATAGGATAGATGATACTATAGGATAGAGGATAGGATATGATAGAGTAAACGATATTATACAGGATAGGATAGGGTAGAGGATAGGGTGGAGGATAGGATAGGATAGAGGATAGGATAGAGGCAGGATAGAGGATAGGATAGAAGATAGGATAGGATAGGGGATAGGATAGGATAGAGGATAGGAAATAATAGAGGATAGGATAGGATAGAGGATCGGATAGAGGATAGGATAGGAGAGAGGATAGGATAGGAGAGAGGATAGGATAGGATAGAGGATAGGATAGGATAGAGGATAGGATAGGATAGAGGATAGGATAGTATAGAGGATAGGATAGGAGAGAGGATAGGATAGGATAGAGGATAGGATAGGATAGAGGATAGGATAGGATAGAGGATAGGATAGTATAGAGTATAGGATAGGATAGAGGATAGGATAGGATAGAGGATAGGATAGGATAGAGGATAGGATAGGATAGAGGATCGGATAGAGGATAGGATAGGATACAGGATAGGATAGGATAGAGGATAGGATAGGATAGAGGATAGGATAGGATAGAGGATAAGTTATAATAGAGGATAGGATAGGATAGAGGATCGGATAGAGGATAGGATAGGATAGGATAGGATGGGATGGAGGATAGGATCGGATAGAGGATAGGATAGGATAGAGGATAGGATAGGATAGGATAGGATGGGATAGAGGATAGGATCGGATAGAGGATAGGATAGGATAGAGGATAGGATAGGAAAGAGGGTAGGATAGGATAGAGGAGAGGATAGGATAGAGGATAGGATAGGATAGAGGATAGGATAGGATAGAGGATAGGATAGTATAGAGGATGGGATAGGATAGAGGATAGGATAGGATAGAGGATAGGATAGGATAGAGGATAGGATAGGATAGAGGATAGGATTGGATAGAGGATAGGATATGATAGAGGATAGGATAGGATAGAGGATAGGTTATAATAGAGGATAGGATAGGAGAGAGGATCGGATAGAGGATAGGATAGGAGAGAGGATAGGGTAGGATAGAGGATAGGATAGGATAGGATAGGATGGGATAGAGGATAGGATAGGATAGAGGAGAGGATAGGATTGAGGATAGGATAGGATAGAGGATAGGATAGAATAGGATAGAGATAGGATAGGATAGGGGATAGGATAGGATAGAGGATAGGAAATAATAGAGGATAGGATAGGATAGAGGATCGGATAGAGGATAGGATACGAGAGAGGATAGGATAGGATAGAGGATAGGATAGGATAGAGGATACGATAGAGGATTGGATATGATAGAGGATATTATAGAGGATAGAATAGGATAGATGATACTATAGGATAGAGGATAGGATATGATAGAGTAAACGATATTATACAGGATAGGATAGGGTAGAGGATAGGGTGGAGGATAGGATAGGATAGAGGATAGGATAGAGGCAGGATAGAGGATAGGATAGAAGATAGGATAGGATAGGGGATAGGATAGGATAGAGGATAGGAAATAATAGAGGATAGGATAGGATAGAGGATCGGATAGAGGATAGGATAGGAGAGAGGATAGGATAGGAGAGAGGATAGGATAGGATAGAGGATAGGATAGGATAGAGGATAGGATAGGATAGAGGATAGGATAGTATAGAGGATAGGATAGGAGAGAGGATAGGATAGGATAGAGGATAGGATAGGATAGAGGATAGGATAGGATAGAGGATAGGATAGTATAGAGTATAGGATAGGATAGAGGATAGGATAGGATAGAGGATAGGATAGGATAGAGGATCGGATAGAGGATAGGATAGGATACAGGATAGGATAGGATAGAGGATAGGATAGGATAGAGGATAGGATAGGATAGAGGATAAGTTATAATAGAGGATAGGATAGGATAGAGGATCGGATAGAGGATAGGATAGGATAGGATAGGATGGGATGGAGGATAGGAAATAATAGAGGATAGGATAGGATAGAGGATCGGATAGAGGATAGGATACGAGAGAGGATAGGATAGGATAGAGGATAGGATAGGATAGAGGATACGATAGAGGATTGGATATGATAGAGGATATTATAGAGGATAGAATAGGATAGATGATACTATAGGATAGAGGATAGGATATGATAGAGTAAACGATATTATACAGGATAGGATAGGGTAGAGGATAGGGTGGAGGATAGGATAGGATAGAGGATAGGATAGAGGCAGGATAGAGGATAGGATAGAAGATAGGATAGGATAGGGGATAGGATAGGATAGAGGATAGGAAATAATAGAGGATAGGATAGGATAGAGGATCGGATAGAGGATAGGATAGGAGAGAGGATAGGATAGGAGAGAGGATAGGATAGGATAGAGGATAGGATAGGATAGAGGATAGGATAGGATAGAGGATAGGATAGTATAGAGGATAGGATAGGAGAGAGGATAGGATAGGATAGAGGATAGGATAGGATAGAGGATAGGATAGGATAGAGGATAGGATAGTATAGAGTATAGGATAGGATAGAGGATAGGATAGGATAGAGGATAGGATAGGATAGAGGATAGGATAGGATAGAGGATCGGATAGAGGATAGGATAGGATACAGGATAGGATAGGATAGAGGATAGGATAGGATAGAGGATAGGATAGGATAGAGGATAAGTTATAATAGAGGATAGGATAGGATAGAGGATCGGATAGAGGATAGGATAGGATAGGATAGGATGGGATGGAGGATAGGATCGGATAGAGGATAGGATAGGATAGAGGATAGGATAGGATAGGATAGGATGGGATAGAGGATAGGATCGGATAGAGGATAGGATAGGATAGAGGATAGGATAGGAAAGAGGGTAGGATAGGATAGAGGAGAGGATAGGATAGAGGATAGGATAGGATAGAGGATAGGATAGGATAGAGGATAGGATAGTATAGAGGATGGGATAGGATAGAGGATAGGATAGGATAGAGGATAGGATAGGATAGAGGATAGGATAGGATAGAGGATAGGATTGGATAGAGGATAGGATATGATAGAGGATAGGATAGGATAGAGGATAGGTTATAATAGAGGATAGGATAGGAGAGAGGATCGGATAGAGGATAGGATAGGAGAGAGGATAGGGTAGGATAGAGGATAGGATAGGATAGGATAGGATGGGATAGAGGATAGGATCGGATAGAGGATAGGATAGGATAGAGGATAGGATAGGATAGGATAGGATGGTATAGAGGATAGGATCGGATAGAGGATAGGATAGGATAGAGGATAGGATAGGATAGAGGATAGGATAGGATAGAGGATAGGATAATATAGAGGATAGGATATGATAGAGGATAGGATAGGATAGAGGATAGGATGGGATAGAGGATAGGATAGGATAGAGGATAGGATAGGATAGAGGATAGGATATGATAGAGGATAGGATAGGATAGAGGATAGGTTATAATAGAGGATAGGATAGGAGAGAGGATCGGATAGAGGATAGGATAGGAGAGAGGATAGGGTAGGATAGAGGATAGGATAGTTATAGAGGATAGGATGGGATAGAGGATAGGATAGGATAGAGGATAGGATAGGATATATGATAGGATAGGATAGAGGATAGGATAGGATAGAGGATAGGATAGGATAGAGAATAGGATAGGATAGAGGATAGGATTGGAAAGAGGGTAGGATTGGAAAGAGGGTAGGATAGGATAGAGGAGAGGATAGGATAGAGGATAGGATAGGATAGAGGATAGAATAGGATAGATGATAGGATAGGATAGAGGATAGGATAGGATAGAGGATGGTATAGAGGGTAGGATAGAGGATAGGATAGGATAGAGTATAGGATAGGATACGATAGAGGATAGGATAGATGATAGGATAGGATGGAGGATAGGATAGGATAGAGGATAGGATAGGATAGAGGATAGGATAGGATAGAGGATGGGATGGAGGATAGGATGGAGGATAGGATAGAGGATAGGATAGAGGATAGGATAGAGGATAGGATAGGATAGAGGATAGGATAGGATAGAGGATAGGATAGGATAGAGGATAGGATAGGAAAGAGGGTAGGATAGGATAGAGGAGAGGATAGGATAGAGTATAGGATAGGATAGAGGATAGGATAGGATAGAGGATAGGATAGTATAGAGGATAGGATAGGAGAGAGGATCGGATAGAGGATAGGATAGGAGAGAGGATAGGGTAGGATAGAGGATAGGATAGGATAGAGGATAGGATGGGATAGAGGATAGGATAGGATAGACGATCGGATAGAGGATAGGATAGGATAGAGGATATAATAGGATAGAGGATAGGATAGGATAGAGGATAGGATTGGAAAGAGGATAGGATAATATAGAGGATAGGATATGATAGAGGATAGGATAGGATAGAGGATAGGATGGGATAGAGGATAGGATAGGATAGAGGATAGGATAGTTATAGAGGATAGGATGGGATAGAGGATAGGATAGGATAGAGGATAGGATAGGATATATGATAGGATAGGATAGAGGATAGGATAGGATAGAGGATAGGATAGGATAGAGAATAGGATAGGATAGAGGATAGGATTGGAAAGAGGATAGGATAATATAGAGGATAGGATATGATAGAGGATAGGATAGGATAGAGGATAGGATGGGATAGAGGATAGGATAGGATAGAGGATAGGATAGTTATAGAGGATAGGATAGGATAGAGGAGAGGATAGGATAGAGGATAGGATAGGATAGAGGATAGAATAGGATAGATGATAGGATAGGATAGAGGATCGGATAGAGGATAGGATAGGATAGAGGATGGTATAGAGGGTAGGATAGAGGATAGGATAGGATAGAGTATAGGATAGGATACGATAGAGGATAGGATAGATGATAGGATAGGATAGAGGATAGGATAGGATAGAGGATAGGATAGGATAGAGGATAGGATAGGATAGAGGATGGGATGGAGGATAGGATGGAGGATAGGATAGAGGATAGGATAGAGGATAGGATAGAGGATAGGATAGGATAGAGGATAGGATAGGATAGAGGATAGGATAGGAAAGAGGGTAGGATAGGATAGAGGAGAGGATAGGATAGAGTATAGGATAGGATAGAGGATAGGATAGGATAGAGGATAGGATGGGATAGAGGATAGGATAGGATAGAGGATAGGATAGGATATATGATAGGATAGGATAGAGGCTAGGATAGGATAGACGATCGGATAGAGGATAGGATAGGATAGAGGATAGGATAGGATAGAGGATAGGATAGGATAGAGGATAGGATTGGAAAGAGGGTAGGATAGGATAGAGGAGAGGATAGGATTGAGGATAGGATAGGATAGAGGATAGGATAGAATAGGATAGAGATAGGATAGGATAGGGGATAGGATAGGATAGAGGATAGGAAATAATAGAGGATAGGATAGGATAGAGGATCGGATAGAGGATAGGATACGAGAGAGGATAGGATAGGATAGAGGATAGGATAGGATAGAGGATACGATAGATGATTGGATATGATAGAGGATATTATAGAGGATAGAATAGGATAGATGATACTATAGGATAGAGGATAGGATATGATAGAGTAAACGATATTATACAGGATAGGATAGGGTTGAGGATAGGGTGGAGGATAGGATAGGATAGAGGATAGGATAGAGGCAGGATAGAGGATAGGATGGAAGATAGGATAGGATAGGGGATAGGATAGGATAGAGGATAGGAAATAATAGAGGATAGGATAGGATAGAGGATCGGATAGAGGATAGGATAGGAGAGAGGATAGGATAGGAGAGAGGATAGGATAGGATAGAGGATAGGATAGGAGAGAGGATAGGATAGGATAGAGGATAGGATAGGATAGAGGATAGGATAGGATAGAGGATAGGATAGGATAGAGGATAGGATAGGATAGAGGATAGGATAGGATAGAGGATAGGATAGGATAGAGGATCGGATAGAGGATAGGATAGGATACAGGATAGGATAGGATAGAGGATAGGATAGGATAGAGGATAGGATAGGATAGAGGATAGGATAGGATAGAGGATAAGTTATAATAGAGGATAGGATAGGATAGAGGATCGGATAGAGGATAGGATAGGATAGGATAGGATGGGATGGAGGATAGGATCGGATAGAGGATAGGATAGGATAGAGGATAGGATAGGATAGGATAGGATGGGATAGAGGATAGGATCGGATAGAGGATAGGATAGGATAGAGGATAGGATAGGAAAGAGGGTAGGATAGGATAGAGGAGAGGATAGGATAGGATAGGATAGGATAGGATGGGATAGAGGATAGGATCGGATAGAGGATAGGATAGGATAGAGGATAGGATAGGATAGGATAGGATGGTATAGAGGATAGGATCGGATAGAGGATAGGATAGGATAGAGGATAGGATAGGATAGAGGATAGGATAGGATAGAGGATAGGATAATATAGAGGATAGGATATGATAGAGGATAGGATAGGATAGAGGATAGGATGGGATAGAGGATAGGATAGGATAGAGGATAGGATAGTTATAGAGGATAGGATGGGATAGAGGATAGGATAGGATAGAGGATAGGATAGGATATATGATAGGATAGGATAGAGGATAGGATAGGATAGAGGATAGGATAGGATAGAGAATAGGATAGGATAGAGGATAGGATTGGAAAGAGGGTAGGATAGGATAGAGGAGAGGATAGGATAGAGGATAGGATAGGATAGAGGATAGAATAGGATAGATGATAGGATAGGATAGAGGATCGGATAGAGGATAGGATAGGATAGAGGATGGTATAGAGGGTAGGATAGAGGATAGGATAGGATAGAGTATAGGATAGGATACGATAGAGGATAGGATAGATGATAGGATAGGATAGAGGATAGGATAGGATAGAGGATAGGATAGGATAGAGGATAGGATAGGATAGAGGATAGGATAGGATAGAGGATAGGATAGGATAGAGGATGGGATGGAGGATAGGATGGAGGATAGGATAGAGGATAGGATAGAGGATAGGATAGAGGATAGGATAGGATAGAGGATAGGATAGGATAGAGGATAGGATAGGAAAGAGGGTAGGATAGGATAGAGGAGAGGATAGGATAGAGGAGAGGATAGGATAGAGGATAGGATAGGATAGAGGATAGGATGGGATAGAGGATAGGATAGGATAGAGGATAGGATAGGATATATGATAGGATAGGATAGAGGCTAGGATAGGATAGACGATCGGATAGAGGATAGGATAGGATAGAGGATAGGATAGGATAGAGGATAGGATAGGATAGAGGATAGGATTGGAAAGAGGGTAGGATAGGATAGAGGAGAGGATAGGATTGAGGATAGGATAGGATAGAGGATAGGATAGAATAGGATAGATATAGGATAGGATAGGGGATAGGATAGGATAGAGGATAGGAAATAATAGAGGATAGGATAGGATAGAGGATCGGATAGAGGATAGGATACGAGAGAGGATAGGATAGGATAGAGGATAGGATAGGATAGAGGATACGATAGAGGATTGGATATGATAGAGGATATTATAGAGGATAGAATAGGATAGATGATACTATAGGATAGAGGATAGGATATGATAGAGTAAACGATATTATACAGGATAGGATAGGGTAGAGGATAGGGTGGAGGATAGGATAGGATAGAGGATAGGATAGAGGCAGGATAGAGGATAGGATAGAAGATAGGATAGGATAGGGGATAGGATAGGATAGAGGATAGGAAATAATAGAGGATAGGATAGGATAGAGGATCGGATAGAGGATAGGATAGGAGAGAGGATAGGATAGGAGAGAGGATAGGATAGGATAGAGGATAGGATAGGATAGAGGATAGGATAGGATAGAGGATAGGATAGTATAGAGGATAGGATAGGAGAGAGGATAGGATAGGATAGAGGATAGGATAGGATAGAGGATAGGATAGGATAGAGGATAGGATAGTATAGAGTATAGGATAGGATAGAGGATAGGATAGGATAGAGGATAGGATAGGATAGAGGATCGGATAGAGGATAGGATAGGATACAGGATAGGATAGGATAGAGGATAGGATAGGATAGAGGATAGGATAGGATAGAGGATAAGTTATAATAGAGGATAGGATAGGATAGAGGATCGGATAGAGGATAGGATAGGATAGGATAGGATGGGATGGAGGATAGGATCGGATAGAGGATAGGATAGGATAGAGGATAGGATAGGATAGGATAGGATGGGATAGAGGATAGGATCGGATAGAGGATAGGATAGGATAGAGGATAGGATAGGAAAGAGGGTAGGATAGGATAGAGGAGAGGATAGGATAGAGGATAGGATAGGATAGAGGATAGGATAGGATAGAGGATAGGATAGTATAGAGGATGGGATAGGATAGAGGATAGGATAGGATAGAGGATAGGATAGGATAGAGGATAGGATAGGATAGAGGATAGGATTGGATAGAGGATAGGATATGATAGAGGATAGGATAGGATAGAGGATAGGTTATAATAGAGGATAGGATAGGAGAGAGGATCGGATAGAGGATAGGATAGGAGAGAGGATAGGGTAGGATAGAGGATAGGATAGGATAGGATAGGATGGGATAGAGGATAGGATCGGATAGAGGATAGGATAGGATAGAGGATAGGATAGGATAGGATAGGATGGTATAGAGGATAGGATCGGATAGAGGATAGGATAGGATAGAGGATAGGATAGGATAGAGGATAGGATAGGATAGAGGATAGGATAATATAGAGGATAGGATATGATAGAGGATAGGATAGGATAGAGGATAGGATGGGATAGAGGATAGGATAGGATAGAAGATAGGATAGTTATAGAGGATAGGATGGGATAGAGGATAGGATAGGATAGAGGATAGGATAGGATATATGATAGGATAGGATAGAGGATAGGATAGGATAGAGGATAGGATAGGATAGAGAATAGGATAGGATAGAGGATAGGATTGGAAAGAGGGTAGGATAGGATAGAGGAGAGGATAGGATAGAGGATAGGATAGGATAGAGGATAGAATAGGATAGATGATAGGATAGGATAGAGGATCGGATAGAGGATAGGATAGGATAGAGGATGGTATAGAGGGTAGGATAGAGGATAGGATAGGATAGAGTATAGGATAGGATACGATAGAGGATAGGATAGATGATAGGATAGGATAGAGGATAGGATAGGATAGAGGATAGGATAGGATAGAGGATAGGATAGGATAGAGGATGGGATGGAGGATAGGATGGAGGATAGGATAGAGGATAGGATAGAGGATAGGATAGAGGATAGGATAGGATAGAGGATAGGATAGGATAGAGGATAGGATAGGAAAGAGGGTAGGATAGGATAGAGGAGAGGATAGGATAGAGGAGAGGATAGGATAGAGGATAGGATAGGATAGAGGATAGGATGGGATAGAGGATAGGATAGGATAGAGGATAGGATAGGATATATGATAGGATAGGATAGAGGCTAGGATAGGATAGACGATCGGATAGAGGATAGGATAGGATAGAGGATAGGATAGGATAGAGGATAGGATAGGATAGAGGATAGGATTGGAAAGAGGGTAGGATAGGATAGAGGAGAGGATAGGATTGAGGATAGGATAGGATAGAGGATAGGATAGAATAGGATAGAGATAGGATAGGATAGGGGATAGGATAGGATAGAGGATAGGAAATAATAGAGGATAGGATAGGATAGAGGATCGGATAGAGGATAGGATACGAGAGAGGATAGGATAGGATAGAGGATAGGATAGGATAGAGGATACGATAGAGGATTGGATATGATAGAGGATATTATAGAGGATAGAATAGGATAGATGATACTATAGGATAGAGGATAGGATATGATAGAGTAAACGATATTATACAGGATAGGATAGGGTAGAGGATAGGGTGGAGGATAGGATAGGATAGAGGATAGGATAGAGGCAGGATAGAGGATAGGATAGAAGATAGGATAGGATAGGGGATAGGATAGGATAGAGGATAGGAAATAATAGAGGATAGGATAGGATAGAGGATCGGATAGAGGATAGGATAGGAGAGAGGATAGGATAGGAGAGAGGATAGGATAGGATAGAGGATAGGATAGGATAGAGGATAGGATAGGATAGAGGATAGGATAGTATAGAGGATAGGATAGGAGAGAGGATAGGATAGGATAGAGGATAGGATAGGATAGAGGATAGGATAGGATAGAGGATAGGATAGTATAGAGTATAGGATAGGATAGAGGATAGGATAGGATAGAGGATAGGATAGGATAGAGGATCGGATAGAGGATAGGATAGGATACAGGATAGGATAGGATAGAGGATAGGATAGGATAGAGGATAGGATAGGATAGAGGATAAGTTATAATAGAGGATAGGATAGGATAGAGGATCGGATAGAGGATAGGATAGGATAGGATAGGATGGGATGGAGGATAGGAAATAATAGAGGATAGGATAGGATAGAGGATCGGATAGAGGATAGGATACGAGAGAGGATAGGATAGGATAGAGGATAGGATAGGATAGAGGATACGATAGAGGATTGGATATGATAGAGGATATTATAGAGGATAGAATAGGATAGATGATACTATAGGATAGAGGATAGGATATGATAGAGTAAACGATATTATACAGGATAGGATAGGGTAGAGGATAGGGTGGAGGATAGGATAGGATAGAGGATAGGATAGAGGCAGGATAGAGGATAGGATAGAAGATAGGATAGGATAGGGGATAGGATAGGATAGAGGATAGGAAATAATAGAGGATAGGATAGGATAGAGGATCGGATAGAGGATAGGATAGGAGAGAGGATAGGATAGGAGAGAGGATAGGATAGGATAGAGGATAGGATAGGATAGAGGATAGGATAGGATAGAGGATAGGATAGTATAGAGGATAGGATAGGAGAGAGGATAGGATAGGATAGAGGATAGGATAGGATAGAGGATAGGATAGGATAGAGGATAGGATAGTATAGAGTATAGGATAGGATAGAGGATAGGATAGGATAGAGGATAGGATAGGATAGAGGATAGGATAGGATAGAGGATCGGATAGAGGATAGGATAGGATACAGGATAGGATAGGATAGAGGATAGGATAGGATAGAGGATAGGATAGGATAGAGGATAAGTTATAATAGAGGATAGGATAGGATAGAGGATCGGATAGAGGATAGGATAGGATAGGATAGGATGGGATGGAGGATAGGATCGGATAGAGGATAGGATAGGATAGAGGATAGGATAGGATAGGATAGGATGGGATAGAGGATAGGATCGGATAGAGGATAGGATAGGATAGAGGATAGGATAGGAAAGAGGGTAGGATAGGATAGAGGAGAGGATAGGATAGAGGATAGGATAGGATAGAGGATAGGATAGGATAGAGGATAGGATAGTATAGAGGATGGGATAGGATAGAGGATAGGATAGGATAGAGGATAGGATAGGATAGAGGATAGGATAGGATAGAGGATAGGATTGGATAGAGGATAGGATATGATAGAGGATAGGATAGGATAGAGGATAGGTTATAATAGAGGATAGGATAGGAGAGAGGATCGGATAGAGGATAGGATAGGAGAGAGGATAGGGTAGGATAGAGGATAGGATAGGATAGGATAGGATGGGATAGAGGATAGGATCGGATAGAGGATAGGATAGGATAGAGGATAGGATAGGATAGGATAGGATGGTATAGAGGATAGGATCGGATAGAGGATAGGATAGGATAGAGGATAGGATAGGATAGAGGATAGGATAGGATAGAGGATAGGATAATATAGAGGATAGGATATGATAGAGGATAGGATAGGATAGAGGATAGGATGGGATAGAGGATAGGATAGGATAGAGGATAGGATAGGATAGAGGATAGGATATGATAGAGGATAGGATAGGATAGAGGATAGGTTATAATAGAGGATAGGATAGGAGAGAGGATCGGATAGAGGATAGGATAGGAGAGAGGATAGGGTAGGATAGAGGATAGGATAGTTATAGAGGATAGGATGGGATAGAGGATAGGATAGGATAGAGGATAGGATAGGATATATGATAGGATAGGATAGAGGATAGGATAGGATAGAGGATAGGATAGGATAGAGAATAGGATAGGATAGAGGATAGGATTGGAAAGAGGGTAGGATTGGAAAGAGGGTAGGATAGGATAGAGGAGAGGATAGGATAGAGGATAGGATAGGATAGAGGATAGAATAGGATAGATGATAGGATAGGATAGAGGATAGGATAGGATAGAGGATGGTATAGAGGGTAGGATAGAGGATAGGATAGGATAGAGTATAGGATAGGATACGATAGAGGATAGGATAGATGATAGGATAGGATGGAGGATAGGATAGGATAGAGGATAGGATAGGATAGAGGATAGGATAGGATAGAGGATGGGATGGAGGATAGGATGGAGGATAGGATAGAGGATAGGATAGAGGATAGGATAGAGGATAGGATAGGATAGAGGATAGGATAGGATAGAGGATAGGATAGGATAGAGGATAGGATAGGAAAGAGGGTAGGATAGGATAGAGGAGAGGATAGGATAGAGTATAGGATAGGATAGAGGATAGGATAGGATAGAGGATAGGATAGTATAGAGGATAGGATAGGAGAGAGGATCGGATAGAGGATAGGATAGGAGAGAGGATAGGGTAGGATAGAGGATAGGATAGGATAGAGGATAGGATGGGATAGAGGATAGGATAGGATAGACGATCGGATAGAGGATAGGATAGGATAGAGGATATAATAGGATAGAGGATAGGATAGGATAGAGGATAGGATTGGAAAGAGGATAGGATAATATAGAGGATAGGATATGATAGAGGATAGGATAGGATAGAGGATAGGATGGGATAGAGGATAGGATAGGATAGAGGATAGGATAGTTATAGAGGATAGGATGGGATAGAGGATAGGATAGGATAGAGGATAGGATAGGATATATGATAGGATAGGATAGAGGATAGGATAGGATAGAGGATAGGATAGGATAGAGAATAGGATAGGATAGAGGATAGGATTGGAAAGAGGATAGGATAATATAGAGGATAGGATATGATAGAGGATAGGATAGGATAGAGGATAGGATGGGATAGAGGATAGGATAGGATAGAGGATAGGATAGTTATAGAGGATAGGATAGGATAGAGGAGAGGATAGGATAGAGGATAGGATAGGATAGAGGATAGAATAGGATAGATGATAGGATAGGATAGAGGATCGGATAGAGGATAGGATAGGATAGAGGATGGTATAGAGGGTAGGATAGAGGATAGGATAGGATAGAGTATAGGATAGGATACGATAGAGGATAGGATAGATGATAGGATAGGATAGAGGATAGGATAGGATAGAGGATAGGATAGGATAGAGGATAGGATAGGATAGAGGATGGGATGGAGGATAGGATGGAGGATAGGATAGAGGATAGGATAGAGGATAGGATAGAGGATAGGATAGGATAGAGGATAGGATAGGATAGAGGATAGGATAGGAAAGAGGGTAGGATAGGATAGAGGAGAGGATAGGATAGAGTATAGGATAGGATAGAGGATAGGATAGGATAGAGGATAGGATGGGATAGAGGATAGGATAGGATAGAGGATAGGATAGGATATATGATAGGATAGGATAGAGGCTAGGATAGGATAGACGATCGGATAGAGGATAGGATAGGATAGAGGATAGGATAGGATAGAGGATAGGATAGGATAGAGGATAGGATTGGAAAGAGGGTAGGATAGGATAGAGGAGAGGATAGGATTGAGGATAGGATAGGATAGAGGATAGGATAGAATAGGATAGAGATAGGATAGGATAGGGGATAGGATAGGATAGAGGATAGGAAATAATAGAGGATAGGATAGGATAGAGGATCGGATAGAGGATAGGATACGAGAGAGGATAGGATAGGATAGAGGATAGGATAGGATAGAGGATACGATAGATGATTGGATATGATAGAGGATATTATAGAGGATAGAATAGGATAGATGATACTATAGGATAGAGGATAGGATATGATAGAGTAAACGATATTATACAGGATAGGATAGGGTTGAGGATAGGGTGGAGGATAGGATAGGATAGAGGATAGGATAGAGGCAGGATAGAGGATAGGATGGAAGATAGGATAGGATAGGGGATAGGATAGGATAGAGGATAGGAAATAATAGAGGATAGGATAGGATAGAGGATCGGATAGAGGATAGGATAGGAGAGAGGATAGGATAGGAGAGAGGATAGGATAGGATAGAGGATAGGATAGGAGAGAGGATAGGATAGGATAGAGGATAGGATAGGATAGAGGATAGGATAGGATAGAGGATAGGATAGGATAGAGGATAGGATAGGATAGAGGATAGGATAGGATAGAGGATAGGATAGGATAGAGGATCGGATAGAGGATAGGATAGGATACAGGATAGGATAGGATAGAGGATAGGATAGGATAGAGGATAGGATAGGATAGAGGATAGGATAGGATAGAGGATAAGTTATAATAGAGGATAGGATAGGATAGAGGATCGGATAGAGGATAGGATAGGATAGGATAGGATGGGATGGAGGATAGGATCGGATAGAGGATAGGATAGGATAGAGGATAGGATAGGATAGGATAGGATGGGATAGAGGATAGGATCGGATAGAGGATAGGATAGGATAGAGGATAGGATAGGAAAGAGGGTAGGATAGGATAGAGGAGAGGATAGGATAGAGGATAGGATAGGATAGAGGATAGGATAGGATAGAGGATAGGATAGTATAGAGGATGGGATAGGATAGAGGATAGGATAGGATAGAGGATAGGATAGGATAGAGGATAGGATAGGATAGAGGATAGGATTGGATAGAGGATAGGATATGATAGAGGATAGGATAGGATAGAGGATAGGTTATAATAGAGGATAGGATAGGAGAGAGGATCGGATAGAGGATAGGATAGGAGAGAGGATAGGGTAGGATAGAGGATAGGATAGTTATAGAGGATAGGATGGGATAGAGGATAGGATAGGATAGAGGATAGGATAGGAAAGAGGGTAGGATAGGATAGAGGAGAGGATAGGATAGAGGAGAGGATAGGATAGAGGATAGGATAGGATAGAGGATAGGATGGGATAGAAGATAGGATAGGATAGAGGATAGGATAGGATATATGATAGGATAGGATAGAGGCTAGGATAGGATAGACGATCGGATAGAGGATAGGATAGGATAGAGGATAGGATAGGATAGAGGATAGGATAGGATAGAGGATAGGATTGGAAAGAGGGTAGGATAGGATAGAGGAGAGGATAGGATTGAGGATAGGATAGGATAGAGGATAGGATAGAATAGGATAGATATAGGATAGGATAGGGGATAGGATAGGATAGAGGATAGGAAATAATAGAGGATAGGATAGGATAGAGGATCGGATAGAGGATAGGATACGAGAGAGGATAGGATAGGATAGAGGATAGGATAGGATAGAGGATACGATAGAGGATTGGATATGATAGAGGATATTATAGAGGATAGAATAGGATAGATGATACTATAGGATAGAGGATAGGATATGATAGAGTAAACGATATTATACAGGATAGGATAGGGTAGAGGATAGGGTGGAGGATAGGATAGGATAGAGGATAGGATAGAGGCAGGATAGAGGATAGGATAGAAGATAGGATAGGATAGGGGATAGGATAGGATAGAGGATAGGAAATAATAGAGGATAGGATAGGATAGAGGATCGGATAGAGGATAGGATAGGAGAGAGGATAGGATAGGAGAGAGGATAGGATAGGATAGAGGATAGGATAGGATAGAGGATAGGATAGGATAGAGGATAGGATAGTATAGAGGATAGGATAGGAGAGAGGATAGGATAGGATAGAGGATAGGATAGGATAGAGGATAGGATAGGATAGAGGATAGGATAGTATAGAGTATAGGATAGGATAGAGGATAGGATAGGATAGAGGATAGGATAGGATAGAGGATCGGATAGAGGATAGGATAGGATACAGGATAGGATAGGATAGAGGATAGGATAGGATAGAGGATAGGATAGGATAGAGGATAAGTTATAATAGAGGATAGGATAGGATAGAGGATCGGATAGAGGATAGGATAGGATAGGATAGGATGGGATGGAGGATAGGATCGGATAGAGGATAGGATAGGATAGAGGATAGGATAGGATAGGATAGGATGGGATAGAGGATAGGATCGGATAGAGGATAGGATAGGATAGAGGATAGGATAGGAAAGAGGGTAGGATAGGATAGAGGAGAGGATAGGATAGAGGATAGGATAGGATAGAGGATAGGATAGGATAGAGGATAGGATAGTATAGAGGATGGGATAGGATAGAGGATAGGATAGGATAGAGGATAGGATAGGATAGAGGATAGGATAGGATAGAGGATAGGATTGGATAGAGGATAGGATATGATAGAGGATAGGATAGGATAGAGGATAGGTTATAATAGAGGATAGGATAGGAGAGAGGATCGGATAGAGGATAGGATAGGAGAGAGGATAGGGTAGGATAGAGGATAGGATAGGATAGGATAGGATGGGATAGAGGATAGGATCGGATAGAGGATAGGATAGGATAGAGGATAGGATAGGATAGGATAGGATGGTATAGAGGATAGGATCGGATAGAGGATAGGATAGGATAGAGGATAGGATAGGATAGAGGATAGGATAGGATAGAGGATAGGATAATATAGAGGATAGGATATGATAGAGGATAGGATAGGATAGAGGATAGGATGGGATAGAGGATAGGATAGGATAGAGGATAGGATAGTTATAGAGGATAGGATGGGATAGAGGATAGGATAGGATAGAGGATAGGATAGGATATATGATAGGATAGGATAGAGGATAGGATAGGATAGAGGATAGGATAGGATAGAGAATAGGATAGGATAGAGGATAGGATTGGAAAGAGGGTAGGATAGGATAGAGGAGAGGATAGGATAGAGGATAGGATAGGATAGAGGATAGAATAGGATAGATGATAGGATAGGATAGAGGATCGGATAGAGGATAGGATAGGATAGAGGATGGTATAGAGGGTAGGATAGAGGATAGGATAGGATAGAGTATAGGATAGGATACGATAGAGGATAGGATAGATGATAGGATAGGATAGAGGATAGGATAGGATAGAGGATAGGATAGGATAGAGGATAGGATAGGATAGAGGATGGGATGGAGGATAGGATGGAGGATAGGATAGAGGATAGGATAGAGGATAGGATAGAGGATAGGATAGGATAGAGGATAGGATAGGATAGAGGATAGGATAGGAAAGAGGGTAGGATAGGATAGAGGAGAGGATAGGATAGAGGAGAGGATAGGATAGAGGATAGGATAGGATAGAGGATAGGATGGGATAGAGGATAGGATAGGATAGAGGATAGGATAGGATATATGATAGGATAGGATAGAGGCTAGGATAGGATAGACGATCGGATAGAGGATAGGATAGGATAGAGGATAGGATAGGATAGAGGATAGGATAGGATAGAGGATAGGATTGGAAAGAGGGTAGGATAGGATAGAGGAGAGGATAGGATTGAGGATAGGATAGGATAGAGGATAGGATAGAATAGGATAGAGATAGGATAGGATAGGGGATAGGATAGGATAGAGGATAGGAAATAATAGAGGATAGGATAGGATAGAGGATCGGATAGAGGATAGGATACGAGAGAGGATAGGATAGGATAGAGGATAGGATAGGATAGAGGATACGATAGAGGATTGGATATGATAGAGGATATTATAGAGGATAGAATAGGATAGATGATACTATAGGATAGAGGATAGGATATGATAGAGTAAACGATATTATACAGGATAGGATAGGGTAGAGGATAGGGTGGAGGATAGGATAGGATAGAGGATAGGATAGAGGCAGGATAGAGGATAGGATAGAAGATAGGATAGGATAGGGGATAGGATAGGATAGAGGATAGGAAATAATAGAGGATAGGATAGGATAGAGGATCGGATAGAGGATAGGATAGGAGAGAGGATAGGATAGAGGCAGGATAGAGGATAGGATAGAAGATAGGATAGGATAGGGGATAGGATAGGATAGAGGATAGGAAATAATAGAGGATAGGATAGGATAGAGGATCGGATAGAGGATAGGATAGGAGAGAGGATAGGATAGGAGAGAGGATAGGATAGGATAGAGGATAGGATAGGATAGAGGATAGGATAGGATAGAGGATAGGATAGTATAGAGGATAGGATAGGAGAGAGGATAGGATAGGATAGAGGATAGGATAGGATAGAGGATAGGATAGGATAGAGGATAGGATAGTATAGAGTATAGGATAGGATAGAGGATAGGATAGGATAGAGGATAGGATAGGATAGAGGATAGGATAGGATAGAGGATCGGATAGAGGATAGGATAGGATACAGGATAGGATAGGATAGAGGATAGGATAGGATAGAGGATAGGATAGGATAGAGGATAAGTTATAATAGAGGATAGGATAGGATAGAGGATCGGATAGAGGATAGGATAGGATAGGATAGGATGGGATGGAGGATAGGATCGGATAGAGGATAGGATAGGATAGAGGATAGGATAGGATAGGATAGGATGGGATAGAGGATAGGATCGGATAGAGGATAGGATAGGATAGAGGATAGGATAGGAAAGAGGGTAGGATAGGATAGAGGAGAGGATAGGATAGAGGATAGGATAGGATAGAGGATAGGATAGGATAGAGGATAGGATAGTATAGAGGATGGGATAGGATAGAGGATAGGATAGGATAGAGGATAGGATAGGATAGAGGATAGGATAGGATAGAGGATAGGATTGGATAGAGGATAGGATATGATAGAGGATAGGATAGGATAGAGGATAGGTTATAATAGAGGATAGGATAGGAGAGAGGATCGGATAGAGGATAGGATAGGAGAGAGGATAGGGTAGGATAGAGGATAGGATAGGATAGGATAGGATGGGATAGAGGATAGGATCGGATAGAGGATAGGATAGGATAGAGGATAGGATAGGATAGGATAGGATGGTATAGAGGATAGGATCGGATAGAGGATAGGATAGGATAGAGGATAGGATAGGATAGAGGATAGGATAGGATAGAGGATAGGATAATATAGAGGATAGGATATGATAGAGGATAGGATAGGATAGAGGATAGGATGGGATAGAGGATAGGATAGGATAGAGGATAGGATAGGATAGAGGATAGGATATGATAGAGGATAGGATAGGATAGAGGATAGGTTATAATAGAGGATAGGATAGGAGAGAGGATCGGATAGAGGATAGGATAGGAGAGAGGATAGGGTAGGATAGAGGATAGGATAGTTATAGAGGATAGGATGGGATAGAGGATAGGATAGGATAGAGGATAGGATAGGATATATGATAGGATAGGATAGAGGATAGGATAGGATAGAGGATAGGATAGGATAGAGAATAGGATAGGATAGAGGATAGGATTGGAAAGAGGGTAGGATTGGAAAGAGGGTAGGATAGGATAGAGGAGAGGATAGGATAGAGGATAGGATAGGATAGAGGATAGAATAGGATAGATGATAGGATAGGATAGAGGATAGGATAGGATAGAGGATGGTATAGAGGGTAGGATAGAGGATAGGATAGGATAGAGTATAGGATAGGATACGATAGAGGATAGGATAGATGATAGGATAGGATGGAGGATAGGATAGGATAGAGGATAGGATAGGATAGAGGATAGGATAGGATAGAGGATGGGATGGAGGATAGGATGGAGGATAGGATAGAGGATAGGATAGAGGATAGGATAGAGGATAGGATAGGATAGAGGATAGGATAGGATAGAGGATAGGATAGGATAGAGGATAGGATAGGAAAGAGGGTAGGATAGGATAGAGGAGAGGATAGGATAGAGTATAGGATAGGATAGAGGATAGGATAGGATAGAGGATAGGATAGTATAGAGGATAGGATAGGAGAGAGGATCGGATAGAGGATAGGATAGGAGAGAGGATAGGGTAGGATAGAGGATAGGATAGGATAGAGGATAGGATGGGATAGAGGATAGGATAGGATAGACGATCGGATAGAGGATAGGATAGGATAGAGGATATAATAGGATAGAGGATAGGATAGGATAGAGGATAGGATTGGAAAGAGGATAGGATAATATAGAGGATAGGATATGATAGAGGATAGGATAGGATAGAGGATAGGATGGGATAGAGGATAGGATAGGATAGAGGATAGGATAGTTATAGAGGATAGGATGGGATAGAGGATAGGATAGGATAGAGGATAGGATAGGATATATGATAGGATAGGATAGAGGATAGGATAGGATAGAGGATAGGATAGGATAGAGAATAGGATAGGATAGAGGATAGGATTGGAAAGAGGATAGGATAATATAGAGGATAGGATATGATAGAGGATAGGATAGGATAGAGGATAGGATGGGATAGAGGATAGGATAGGATAGAGGATAGGATAGTTATAGAGGATAGGATAGGATAGAGGAGAGGATAGGATAGAGGATAGGATAGGATAGAGGATAGAATAGGATAGATGATAGGATAGGATAGAGGATCGGATAGAGGATAGGATAGGATAGAGGATGGTATAGAGGGTAGGATAGAGGATAGGATAGGATAGAGTATAGGATAGGATACGATAGAGGATAGGATAGATGATAGGATAGGATAGAGGATAGGATAGGATAGAGGATAGGATAGGATAGAGGATAGGATAGGATAGAGGATGGGATGGAGGATAGGATGGAGGATAGGATAGAGGATAGGATAGAGGATAGGATAGAGGATAGGATAGGATAGAGGATAGGATAGGATAGAGGATAGGATAGGATAGAGGATGGGATGGAGGATAGGATGGAGGATAGGATAGAGGATAGGATAGAGGATAGGATAGAGGATAGGATAGGATAGAGGATAGGATAGGATAGAGGATAGGATAGGATAGAGGATAGGATAGGAAAGAGGGTAGGATAGGATAGAGGAGAGGATAGGATAGAGTATAGGATAGGATAGAGGATAGGATAGGATAGAGGATAGGATAGTATAGAGGATAGGATAGGAGAGAGGATCGGATAGAGGATAGGATAGGAGAGAGGATAGGGTAGGATAGAGGATAGGATAGGATAGAGGATAGGATGGGATAGAGGATAGGATAGGATAGACGATCGGATAGAGGATAGGATAGGATAGAGGATATAATAGGATAGAGGATAGGATAGGATAGAGGATAGGATTGGAAAGAGGATAGGATAATATAGAGGATAGGATATGATAGAGGATAGGATAGGATAGAGGATAGGATGGGATAGAGGATAGGATAGGATAGAGGATAGGATAGTTATAGAGGATAGGATGGGATAGAGGATAGGATAGGATAGAGGATAGGATAGGATATATGATAGGATAGGATAGAGGATAGGATAGGATAGAGGATAGGATAGGATAGAGAATAGGATAGGATAGAGGATAGGATTGGAAAGAGGATAGGATAATATAGAGGATAGGATATGATAGAGGATAGGATAGGATAGAGGATAGGATGGGATAGAGGATAGGATAGGATAGAGGATAGGATAGTTATAGAGGATAGGATAGGATAGAGGAGAGGATAGGATAGAGGATAGGATAGGATAGAGGATAGAATAGGATAGATGATAGGATAGGATAGAGGATCGGATAGAGGATAGGATAGGATAGAGGATGGTATAGAGGGTAGGATAGAGGATAGGATAGGATAGAGTATAGGATAGGATACGATAGAGGATAGGATAGATGATAGGATAGGATAGAGGATAGGATAGGATAGAGGATAGGATAGGATAGAGGATAGGATAGGATAGAGGATGGGATGGAGGATAGGATGGAGGATAGGATAGAGGATAGGATAGAGGATAGGATAGAGGATAGGATAGGATAGAGGATAGGATAGGATAGAGGATAGGATAGGAAAGAGGGTAGGATAGGATAGAGGAGAGGATAGGATAGAGTATAGGATAGGATAGAGGATAGGATAGGATAGAGGATAGGATGGGATAGAGGATAGGATAGGATAGAGGATAGGATAGGATATATGATAGGATAGGATAGAGGCTAGGATAGGATAGACGATCGGATAGAGGATAGGATAGGATAGAGGATAGGATAGGATAGAGGATAGGATAGGATAGAGGATAGGATTGGAAAGAGGGTAGGATAGGATAGAGGAGAGGATAGGATTGAGGATAGGATAGGATAGAGGATAGGATAGAATAGGATAGAGATAGGATAGGATAGGGGATAGGATAGGATAGAGGATAGGAAATAATAGAGGATAGGATAGGATAGAGGATCGGATAGAGGATAGGATACGAGAGAGGATAGGATAGGATAGAGGATAGGATAGGATAGAGGATACGATAGATGATTGGATATGATAGAGGATATTATAGAGGATAGAATAGGATAGATGATACTATAGGATAGAGGATAGGATATGATAGAGTAAACGATATTATACAGGATAGGATAGGGTTGAGGATAGGGTGGAGGATAGGATAGGATAGAGGATAGGATAGAGGCAGGATAGAGGATAGGATGGAAGATAGGATAGGATAGGGGATAGGATAGGATAGAGGATAGGAAATAATAGAGGATAGGATAGGATAGAGGATCGGATAGAGGATAGGATAGGAGAGAGGATAGGATAGGAGAGAGGATAGGATAGGATAGAGGATAGGATAGGAGAGAGGATAGGATAGGATAGAGGATAGGATAGGATAGAGGATAGGATAGGATAGAGGATAGGATAGGATAGAGGATAGGATAGGATAGAGGATAGGATAGGATAGAGGATAGGATAGGATAGAGGATCGGATAGAGGATAGGATAGGATACAGGATAGGATAGGATAGAGGATAGGATAGGATAGAGGATAGGATAGGATAGAGGATAGGATAGGATAGAGGATAAGTTATAATAGAGGATAGGATAGGATAGAGGATCGGATAGAGGATAGGATAGGATAGGATAGGATGGGATGGAGGATAGGATCGGATAGAGGATAGGATAGGATAGAGGATAGGATAGGATAGGATAGGATGGGATAGAGGATAGGATCGGATAGAGGATAGGATAGGATAGAGGATAGGATAGGAAAGAGGGTAGGATAGGATAGAGGAGAGGATAGGATAGAGGATAGGATAGGATAGAGGATAGGATAGGATAGAGGATAGGATAGTATAGAGGATGGGATAGGATAGAGGATAGGATAGGATAGAGGATAGGATAGGATAGAGGATAGGATAGGATAGAGGATAGGATTGGATAGAGGATAGGATATGATAGAGGATAGGATAGGATAGAGGATAGGTTATAATAGAGGATAGGATAGGAGAGAGGATCGGATAGAGGATAGGATAGGAGAGAGGATAGGGTAGGATAGAGGATAGGATAGGATAGGATAGGATGGGATAGAGGATAGGATAGGATATAGGATAGGATAGGATAGAGGATAGGATAGGATAGGATAGGATGGTATAGAGGATAGGATCGGATAGAGGATAGGATAGGATAGAGGATAGGATAGGATAGAGGATAGGATAGGATAGAGGATAGGATAATATAGAGGATAGGATATGATAGAGGATAGGATAGGATAGAGGATAGGATGGGATAGAGGATAGGATAGGATAGAGGATAGGATAGGATAGAGGATAGGATATGATAGAGGATAGGATAGGATAGAGGATAGGTTATAATAGAGGATAGGATAGGAGAGAGGATCGGATAGAGGATAGGATAGGAGAGAGGATAGGGTAGGATAGAGGATAGGATAGTTATAGAGGATAGGATGGGATAGAGGATAGGATAGGATAGAGGATAGGATAGGATATATGATAGGATAGGATAGAGGATAGGATAGGATAGAGGATAGGATAGGATAGAGAATAGGATAGGATAGAGGATAGGATTGGAAAGAGGGTAGGATAGGATAGAGGAGAGGATAGGATAGAGGATAGGATAGGATAGAGGATAGAATAGGATAGATGATAGGATAGGATAGAGGATAGGATAGGATAGAGGATGGTATAGAGGGTAGGATAGAGGATAGGATAGGATAGAGTATAGGATAGGATACGATAGAGGATAGGATAGATGATAGGATAGGATAGAGGATAGGATAGGATAGAGGATAGGATAGGATAGAGGATAGGATAGGATAGAGGATGGGATGGAGGATAGGATGGAGGATAGGATAGAGGATAGGATAGAGGATAGGATAGGATAGAGGATAGGATAGGATAGAGGATAGGATAGGATAGAGGATAGGATAGGAAAGAGGGTAGGATAGGATAGAGGAGAGGATAGGATAGAGTATAGGATAGGATAGAGGATAGGATAGGATAGAGGATAGGATAGTATAGAGGATAGGATAGGAGAGAGGATCGGATAGAGGATAGGATAGGAGAGAGGATAGGGTAGGATAGAGGATAGGATAGGATAGAGGATAGGATGGGATAGAGGATAGGATAGGATAGACGATCGGATAGAGGATAGGATAGGATAGAGGATATAATAGGATAGAGGATAGGATAGGATAGAGGATAGGATTGGAAAGAGGGTAGGATAGGATAGAGGAGAGGATAGGATTGAGGATAGCATAGGATAGAGGATAGGATAGAATAGGATAGAGATAGGATAGGATAGGGGATAGGATAGGATAGAGGATAGGAAATAATAGAGGATAGGATAGGATAGAGGATCGGATAGAGGATAGGATACGAGAGAGGATAGGATAGGATAGAGGATAGGATAGGATAGAGGATACGATAAAGGATTGGATATGATAGAGGATATTATAGAGGATAGAATAGGATAGATGATACTATAGGATAGAGGATAGGATATGGTAGAGTAAAAGATATTATACAGGATAGGATAGGGTAGAGGATAGGGTGGAGGATAGGATAGGACAGAGGATAGGATAGAGGCAGGATAGAGGATAGGATAGAAGATAGGATAGGATAGGGGATAGGATAGGATAGAGGATAGGAAATAATAGAGGATAGGATAGGATAGAGGATCGGATAGAGGGTAGGATAGGAGAGAGGATAGGATAGGAGAGAGGATAGGATAGGATAGAGGATAGGATAGGATAGAGGATAGGATAGGATAGAGTATAGGATAGGATAGAGGATAGGATAGTATAGAGGATAGGATAGGAGAGAGGATAGGATAGGATAGAGGATAGGATAGGATAGAGGATAGGATAGGATAGAGGATAGGATAGTATAGAGTATAGGATAGGATAGAGGATAGGATAGGATAGAGGATAGGATAGGATACAGGATAGGATAGGATAGAGGATAGGATAGGATAGAGGATAGGATAGGATAGAGGATAGGTTATAATAGAGGATAGGATAGGATAGAGGATCGGATAGAGGATAGGATAGGATAGGATAGGATGGGATGGAGGATAGGATCGGATAGAGGATAGGATAGGATAGAGGATAGGATAGGATAGGATGGGATGGGATAGAGGATATGATCGGATAGAGGATAGGATAGGATAGAGGATAGGATTGGATAGAGGATAGGATATGATAGAGGATAGGATAGGATAGAGGATAGGTTATAATAGAGGATAGGATAGGAGAGAGGATCGGATAGAGGATAGGATAGGAGAGAGGATAGGGTAGGATAGAGGATAGGATAGGATAGAGGATAGGATGGGATAGAGGATAGGATAGGATAGAGGATAGGATAGGATATATGATAGGATAAAATAAAGGCTAGGATAGGATAGAGGATCGGATAGAGGATAGGATAGGATAGAGGATAGGATAGGATAGAGGATAGGATTGGAAAGAGGGTAGGATAGGATAGAGGAGAGGATAGGATAGAGGATAGGATATGATAGAGGATAGGATAGAATAGGATAGAGATAGGATAGGATAGGGGATAGGATAGGATAGAGGATAGGAAATAATAGAGGATAGGATAGGATAGAGGATAGGATAGGATAGAGGATAGGATAAAATAGAGGCTAGGATAGGATAGAGGATCGGATAGAGGATAGGATAGGATAGAGAATAGGATAGGATAGAGGATAGGATTGGAAAGAGGGTAGGATAGGATAGAGGAGAGGATATTATAGAGGATAGGATAGGATAGAGGATAGAATAGGATAGATGATAGGATAGGATAGAGGATCGGATTGAGGATAGGATAGGATACAGGATAGGATAGGATAGAAGATAGCATAGGATAGAGGATAGAATAGGATAGATGATAGGATAGGATAGAGGATCGGATGGAGGGTAGGATAGGATAGAGGATAGGATAGGATAGAGGATTGGATAGGATAGAGGATAGGATAGGATAGTGGATAGGATAGGATAGAGGATAGGATAGGATAGAGGATAGGATAGGATAGAGGATCGGATAGAGGATCGGATAGAGGATAGGATAGGATAGGATAGATGATAGCATAGGATAGAGGATAGAATAGGATAGATGATAGGATAGGATAGATGATCGGATGGAGGGTTGGATAGGATAGAGGATAGGATAGAGGATAGGATAGAGGATAGAATAGAGGATAGGATAGGATAGAGGATAGGATAGTATAGAGGATAGGATAGGATAGAGGATAGGATAGGATAGAGGATAGGATAGGATAGAGGATAGGATAGGATAGAGGATAGGATAGGATAGAGGATAGGTTATAATAGAGGATAGGATAGGATAGAGGATCGGATAGAGGATAGGATAGGATAGGACAGGATGGGATAGAGGATAGGATCGGATAGAGGATAGGATAGGATAGAGGATAGGATAGGATAGGATAGGATGGGATAGAGGATAGGATCGGATAGAGGATAGGATAGGATAGAGGATAGGATAGGAAAGAGGGTAGGATAGGATAGAGGAGAGGATAGGATAGAGGATAGGATAGGATAGAGGATAGGATAGGATAGAGGATAGGATAGTATAGAGGATGGGATAGGATAGAGGATAGGATAGGATAGAGGATAGGATAGGATAGAGGATAGGATAGGATAGAGGATAGGATATGATAGAGGATAGGATAGGATAGAGGATAGGTTATAATAGAGGATAGGATAGGAGAGAGGATCGGATAGAGGATAGGATAGGAGAGAGGATAGGGAAGGATAGAGGATAGGATAGGATAGAGGATAGGATGGGATAGAGGATAGGATAGGATAGAGGATAGGATAGGATATATGATAGGATAAAATAAAGGCTAGGATAGGATAGAGGATCGGATAGAGGATAGGATAGGATAGAGGATAGGATAGGATAGAGGATAGGATTGGAAAGAGGGTAGGATAGGATAGAGGAGAGGATAGGATAGAGGATAGGATAGGATAGAGGATAGGATAGAATAGGATAGAGATAGGATAGGATAGGGGATAGGATAGGATAGAGGATAGGAAATAATAGAGGATAGGATAGGATAGAGGATAGGATAGGATAGAGGATAGGATAAAATAGAGGCTAGGATAGGATAGAGGATCGGATAGAGGATAGGATAGGATAGAGAATAGGATAGGATAGAGGATAGGATTGGAAAGAGGGTAGGATAGGATAGAGGAGAGGTTAGGATAGAGGATAGGATAGGATAGAAGATAGAATAGGATAGATGATAGGATAGGATAGAGGATCGGATTGAGGATAGGATAGGATACAGGATAGGATAGGATAGAAGATAGCATAGGATAGAGGATAGAATAGGATAGATGATAGGATAGGATAGAGGATCGGATGGAGGGTAGGATAGGATAGAGGATAGGATAGGATAGAGGATTGGATAGGATAGAGGATAGGATAGGATAGTGGATAGGATAGGATAGAGGATAGGATAGGATAGAGGATAGGATAGGATAGAGGATCGGATAGAGGATAGGATAGGATACAGGATAGGATAGGATAGATGATAGCATAGGATAGAGGATAGAATAGGATAGAAGATAGGATAGGATAGAGGATCGGATGGAGGGTTGGATAGGATAGAGGATAGGATAGAGGATAGAATAGAGGATAGGATAGGATAGAGGATAGGATAAAATAGAGGCTAGGATAGGATAGAGGATCGGATAGAGGATAGGATAGGATAGAGGATAGGATAGGATAGAGGATAGGATAGGATAGGATAGGATGGGATAGAGGATAGGATCGGATAGAGGATAGGATAGGATAGAGGATAGGATAGGATAGAGGATAGGATAGGATAGAGGATAGGATAATATAGAGGATAGGATATGATAGAGGATAGGATAGGATAGAGGATAGGATGGGATAGAGGATAGGATAGGATAGAGGATAGGATAGGATAGAGGATAGGATATGATAGAGGATAGGATAGGATAGAGGATAGGTTATAATAGAGGATAGGATAGGAGAGAGGATCGGATAGAGGATAGGATAGGAGAGAGGATAGGGTAGGATAGAGGATAGGATGGGATAGAGGATAGGATAGGATAGAGGATAGGATAGGATAGAGGATAGGATAGGATATATGATAGGATAGGATAGAGGATAGGATAGGATAGAGGATAGGATAGGATAGAGAATAGGATAGAATAGAGGATAGGATTGGAAAGAGGGTAGGATAGGATAGAGGAGAGGATAGGATAGAGGATAGGATAGGATAGAGGATAGAATAGGATAGATGATAGGATAGGATAGAGGATTGGATAGAGGATAGGATAGGATAGAGGATGGTATAGAGGGTAGGATACAGGATAGGATAGGATAGAGTATAGGATAGGATACGATAGAGGATAGGATAGATGATAGGATAGGATAGAGGATAGGATAGAATAGAGGATAGGATAGGATAGAGGATAGGATAGGGTAGAGGATGGGATGGAGGATAGGATGGAGGATAGGATAGAGGATAGGATAGAGGATAGGATAGAGGATAGGATAGGATAGAGGATTGGATAGGATAGAGGATAGGATAGGAAAGAGGGTAGGATAGGATAGAGGAGAGGATAGGATAGAGTATAGGATAGGATAGAGGATAGGATAGGATAGAGGATAGGATAGTATAGAGGATAGGATAGGAGAGAGGATCGGATAGAGGATAGGATAGGAGAGAGGATAGGGTAGGATAGAGGATAGGATAGGATAGAGGATAGGATGGGATAGAGGATAGGATAGGATAGAGGATAGGATAGGATATATGATAGGATAGGATAGAGGCTAGGATAGGATAGACGATCGGATAGAGGATAGGATAGGATAGAGGATAGGATAGGATAGAGGATAGGATAGGATAGAGGATAGGATTGGAAAGAGGGTAGGATAGGATAGAGGAGAGGATAGGATTGAGGATAGGATAGGATAGAGGATAGGATAGAATAGGATAGAGATAGGATAGGATAGGGGATAGGATAGGATAGAGGATAGGAAATAATAGAGGATAGGATAGGATAGAGGATCGGATAGAGGATAGGATACGAGAGAGGATAGGATAGGATAGAGTATAGGATAGGATAGAGGATACGATAGAGAATTGGATATGATAGAGGATATTATAGAGGATAGAATAGGATAGATGATACTATAGGATAGAGGATAGGATATGATAGAGTAAACGATATTATACAGGATAGGATAGGGTAGAGGATAGGGTGGAGGATAGGATAGGATAGAGGATAGGATAGAGGCAGGATAGAGGATAGGATAGAAGATAGGATAGGATAGGGGATAGGATAGGATAGAGGATAGGAAATAATAGAGGATAGGATAGGATAGAGGATCGGATAGAGGATAGGATAGGAGAGAGGATAGGATAGGAGAGAGGATAGGATAGGATAGAGGATAGGATAGGATAGAGGATCGGATAGAGGATAGGATAGGATACAGGATAGGATAGGATAGATGATAGCATAGGATAGAGGATAGAATAGGATAGATGATAGGATAGGATAGAGGATCGGATGGAGGGTTGGATAGGATAGAGGATAGGATAGAGGATAGGATAGAGGATAGAATAGAGGATAGGATAGGTTAGAGGATAGGATAGTATAGAGGATAGGATAGGATAGAGGCTAGGATAGGATAGAGGATCGGATAGAGGATAGGATAGGATAGAGGATAGGATAGGATAGAGGATAGGATTGGAAAGAGGGTAGGATAGGATAGAGGTGAGGATAGGATACGATAGAGGATAGTATAGGATAGAGGATAGGATAGAGGATAGGATAGGATAGAGGATAGGATAGGATAGAGGATAGGATGGGATAGAGGATAGGATCGGATAGAGGATAGGATAGGATAGAGGATAGGATAGGAAAGAGGGTAGCATAGGATAGAGGAGAGAATAGGATAGAGGATAGGATAGGATAGAGGATAGGATAGGATAGAGGATAGGATAGTATAGAGGATGAGATAGGATAGAGGATAGGATAGGATAGAGGATAGGATAGGATAGAGGATAGGATAGGATAGAGGATAGGATAGGATAGAGGATAGGATATGATAGAGGATAGGATAGGATAGAGGATAGGTTATAATAGAGGATAGGATAGGAGAGAGGATCGGATAGAGGATAGGATAGGAGAGAGGATAGGGTAGGATAGAGGATAGGATAGGATAGAGGATAGGATAGGATAGAGGATACGATAGGATATATGATAGGATAAAATAAAGGCTAGGATAGGATAGAGGATCGGATAGAGGATAGGATAGGATAGAGGATAGGATAGGATAGAGGATCGGATAGAGGATAGGATAGGATAGGATAGGATGGGATAGAGGATAGGATCGGATAGAGGATAGGATAGGATAGAGGATAGGATAGGATAGGATAGGATGGGATAGAGGATAGGATCGGATAGAGGATAGGATAGGATAGAGGATAGGATAGGAAAGAGGGTAGCATAGGATAGAGGAGAGGATAGGATAGAGGATAGGATAGGATAGAGGATAGGATAGGATAGAGGATAGGATAGTATAGAGGATGAGATAGGATAGAGGATAGGATAGGATAGAGGATAGGATAGGATAGAGGATAGGATAGGATAGAGGATAGGATAGGATAGAGGATAGGATATGATAGAGGATAGGATAGGATAGAGGATAGGTTATAATAGAGGATAGGATAGGAGAGAGGATCGGATAGAGGATAGGATAGGAGAGAGGATAGGGTAGGATAGAGGATAGGGTAGGATAGAGGATAGGATAGGATAGAGGATACGATAGGATATATGATAGGATAAAATAAAGGCTAGGATAGGATAGAGGATCGGATAGAGGATAGGATAGGATAGAGGATAGGATAGGATAGAGGATAGGATAGGATAGAGGATAGGATTGGAAAGAGGGTAGGATAGGATAGAGGATAGGATAGGATAGAGGATAGGATAGGATAGAGGATAGGAGAAAATAGAGGCTAGGATAGGATAGAGGATCGGATAGAGGATAGGATATGATAGAGAATAGGATAGGATAGAGGATAGGATTGGAAAGAGGGTAGGATAGGATAGAGGAGAGGATAGGATAGAGGATAGGATAGGATAGAGGATAGAATAGGATAGATGATAGGATAGGATAGAGGATCGGATTGAGGATAGGATAGGATACAGGATAGGATAGGATAGAAGATAGCATAGGATAGAGGATAGAATAGGATAGATGATAGGATAGGATAGAGGATCGGATGGAGGGTAGGATAGGATAGAGGATAGGATAGGATAGAGGATTGGATAGGATAGAGGATAGGATAGGATAGAGGATAGGATAGGTTAGAGGATAGGATAGGATAGTGGATAGGATTGGATAGAAGATAGGATAGGATAGAGGAAACGATAGGATAGAGGATCGGATAGAGGATAGGATAGGATAGAGGATAGGATAGGATAGAGGATAGGATAGGATAGGATAGGATGGGATAGAGGATAGGATCGGATAGAGGATAGGATAGGATAGAGGATAGGATAGGATAGAGGATAGGATAGGATAGAGGATAGGATAGGATAGAGAATAGGATAGGATAGAGGATAGGATTGGAAAGAGGGTAGGATAGGATAGAGGAGAGGATAGGATAGAGGATAGGATAGGATAGAGGATAGAATAGGATAGATGATAGGATAGGATAGAGGATCGGATAGAGGATAGGATAGGATAGAGGATGGTATAGAGGGTAGGATAGAGGATAGGATAGGATAGAGTATAGGATAGGATACGATAGAGGATAGGATAGATGATAGGATAGGATAGAGGATAGGATAGAATAGAGGATAGGATAGGATAGAGGATAGGATAGGGTAGAGGATGGGATGGAGGATAGGATGGAGGATAGGATAGAGGATAGGATAGGATAGAGGATAGGATAATATAGAGGATAGGTTATGATAGAGGATAGGATAGGATGGGATAGAGGATAGGATAGGATAGGATATAGGATAAGATAGGATAGAGGATAGGATAGGATAGAGGATAGGATGGGATAGAGGCTAGGATAGGATAGAGGATCGGATAGAGGATAGGATATGATAGAGAATAGGATAGGATAGAGGATAGGATTGGAAAGAGGGTAGGATAGGATAGAGGAGAGGATAGGATAGAGGATAGGATAGGATAGAGGATAGAATAGGATAGATGATAGGATAGGATAGAGGATCGGATTGAGGATAGGATAGGATACAGGATAGGATAGGATAGAAGATAGCATAGGATAGAGGATAGAATAGGATAGATGATAGGATAGGATAGAGGATCGGATGGAGGGTAGGATAGGATAGAGGATAGGATAGGATAGAGGATTGGATAGGATAGAGGATAGGATAGGATAGAGGATAGGATAGGTTAGAGGATAGGATAGGATAGTGGATAGGATTGGATAGAAGATAGGATAGGATAGAGGAAACGATAGGATAGAGGATCGGATAGAGGATAGGATAGGATAGAGGATAGGATAGGATAGAGGATAGGATAGGATAGGATATAGGATAAGATAGGATAGAGGATAGGATAGGATAGAGGATAGGATGGGATAGAGGCTAGGATAGGATAGAGGATCGGATAGAGGATAGGATATGATAGAGAATAGGATAGGATAGAGGATAGGATTGGAAAGAGGGTAGGATAGGATAGAGGAGAGGATAGGATAGAGGATAGGATAGGATAGAGGATAGAATAGGATAGATGATAGGATAGGATAGAGGATCGGATTGAGGATAGGATAGGATACAGGATAGGATAGGATAGAAGATAGCATAGGATAGAGGATAGAATAGGATAGATGATAGGATAGGATAGAGGATCGGATGGAGGGTAGGATAGGATAGAGGATAGGATAGGATAGAGGATTGGATAGGATAGAGGATAGGATAGGATAGAGGATAGGATAGGTTAGAGGATAGGATAGGATAGTGGATAGGATTGGATAGAAGATAGGATAGGATAGAGGAAACGATAGGATAGAGGATCGGATAGAGGATAGGATAGGATAGAGGATAGGATAGGATAGAGGATAGGATAGGATAGGATAGGATGGGATAGAGGATAGGATCGGATAGAGGATAGGATAGGATAGAGGATAGGATAGGATAGAGGATAGGATAGGATAGAGGATAGGATAGGATAGAGAATAGGATAGGATAGAGGATAGGATTGGAAAGAGGGTAGGATAGGATAGAGGAGAGGATAGGATAGAGGATAGGATAGGATAGAGGATAGAATAGGATAGATGATAGGATAGGATAGAGGATCGGATAGAGGATAGGATAGGATAGAGGATGGTATAGAGGGTAGGATAGAGGATAGGATAGGATAGAGTATAGGATAGGATACGATAGAGGATAGGATAGATGATAGGATAGGATAGAGGATAGGATAGAATAGAGGATAGGAGAGGATAGAGGATAGGATAGGGTAGAGGATGGGATGGAGGATAGGATGGAGGATAGGATAGAGGATAGGATAGGATAGAGGATAGGATAATATAGAGGATATGTTATGATAGAGGATAGGATAGGATAGAGGATAGGATGGGATAGAGGATAGGATAGGATAGGATATAGGATAAGATAGGATAGAGGATAGGATAGGATAGAGGATAGGATGGGATAGAGGCTAGGATAGGATAGAGGATCGGATAGAGGATAGGATATGATAGAGAATAGGATAGGATAGAGGATAGGATTGGAAAGAGGGTAGGATAGGATAGAGGAGAGGATAGGATAGAGGATAGGATAGGATAGAGGATAGAATAGGATAGATGATAGGATAGGATAGAGGATCGGATTGAGGATAGGATAGGATACAGGATAGGATAGGATAGAAGATAGCATAGGATAGAGGATAGAATAGGATAGATGATAGGATAGGATAGAGGATCGGATGGAGGGTAGGATAGGATAGAGGATAGGATAGGATAGAGGATTGGATAGGATAGAGGATAGGATAGGATAGAGGATAGGATAGGTTAGAGGATAGGATAGGATAGTGGATAGGATTGGATAGAAGATAGGATAGGATAGAGGAAACGATAGGATAGAGGATCGGATAGAGGATAGGATAGGATAGAGGATAGGATAGGATAGAGGATAGGATAGGATAGGATAGGATGGGATAGAGGATAGGATCGGATAGAGGATAGGATAGGATAGAGGATAGGATAGGATAGAGGATAGGATAGGATAGAGGATAGGATAGGATAGAGAATAGGATAGGATAGAGGATAGGATTGGAAAGAGGGTAGGATAGGATAGAGGAGAGGATAGGATAGAGGATAGGATAGGATAGAGGATAGAATAGGATAGATGATAGGATAGGATAGAGGATCGGATAGAGGATAGGATAGGATAGAGGATGGTATAGAGGGTAGGATAGAGGATAGGATAGGATAGAGTATAGGATAGGATACGATAGAGGATAGGATAGATGATAGGATAGGATAGAGGATAGGATAGAATAGAGGATAGGATAGGATAGAGGATAGGATAGGGTAGAGGATGGGATGGAGGATAGGATGGAGGATAGGATAGAGGATAGGATAGGATAGAGGATAGGATAATATAGAGGATAGGTTATGATAGAGGATAGGATAGGATAGAGGATAGGATGGGATAGAGGATAGGATAGGATAGGATATAGGATAAGATAGGATAGAGGATAGGATAGGATAGAGGATAGGATGGGATAGAGGATAGGATAGGATAGAGGATAGGATAGGTTAGAGGATAGGATAGGATAGTGGATAGGATTGGATAGAAGATAGGATAGGATAGAGGAAACGATAGGATAGAGGATCGGATAGAGGATAGGATAGGATAGAGGATAGGATAGTATAGAGGATAGGATAGGATAGGATAGGATGGGATAGAGGATAGGATCGGATAGAGGATAGGATAGGATAGAGGATAAGATATGATAGAGGATAGGATAGGATAGAGGATAGGATAATATAGAGGAAAGGATCTGATAGAGGATCGGATAGAATAGAGGGTAGGATAGAATAGGATAGAGGATAGGATAGAGTATAGGATAGGATAGAGGATAGGATAGGATAGGATATAGGATAAGATAGGATAGAGGATAGGATGGGATAGAGGATAGGATAGGATAGAGGATAGGATAGGTTAGAGGATAGGATAGGATAGTGGATAGGATTGGATAGAAGATAGGATAGGATATGGAAACGATAGGATAGAGGATCGGATAGAGGATAGGATAGGATAGAGGATAGGATAGGATAGAGGATAGGATAGGATAGAGGATAGGATAGGATAGGATAGGATGGGATAGAGGATAGGATCGGATAGAGGATAGGATAGGATAGAGGATAGGATAGGATAGAGGATAGGATAGGATAGAGGATAGGATAGGATAGGATAGGATGGGATAGAGGATAGGATCGGATAGAGGATAGGATAGGATAGAGGATAGGATAGGATAGAGGATAGGATAGGATAGAGGATAGGATAGGATAGAGAATAGGATAGGATAGAGGATAGGATTGGAAAGAGGGTAGGATAGGATAGAGGAGAGGATAGGATAGAGGATAGGATAGGATAGAGGATAGAATAGGATAGATGATAGGATAGGATAGAGGATCGGATAGAGGATAGGATAGGATAGAGGATGGTATAGAGGGTAGGATAGAGGATAGGATAGGATAGAGTATAGGATAGGATACGATAGAGGATAGGATAGATGATAGGATAGGATAGAGGATAGGATAGAATAGAGGATAGGATAGGATAGAGGATAGGATAGGGTAGAGGATGGGATGGAGGATAGGATGGAGGATAGGATAGAGGATAGGATAGGATAGAGGATAGGATAATATAGAGGATAGGTTATGATAGAGGATAGGATAGGATAGAGGATAGGATGGGATAGAGGATAGGATAGGATAGGATATAGGATAAGATAGGATAGAGGATAGGATAGGATAGAGGATAGGATGGGATAGAGGATAGGATAGGATAGAGGATAGGATAGGTTAGAGGATAGGATAGGATAGTGGATAGGATTGGATAGAAGATAGGATAGGATAGAGGAAACGATAGGATAGAGGATCGGATAGAGGATAGGATAGGATAGAGGATAGGATAGTATAGAGGATAGGATAGGATAGGATAGGATGGGATAGAGGATAGGATCGGATAGAGGATAGGATAGGATAGAGGATAGGATATGATAGAGGATAGGATAGGATAGAGGATAGGATAATATAGAGGAAAGGATCTGATAGAGGATCGGATAGAATAGAGGGTAGGATAGAATAGGATAGAGGATAGGATAGAGTATAGGATAGGATAGAGGATAGGATAGGATAGGATATAGGATAAGATAGGATAGAGGATAGGATGGGATAGAGGATAGGATAGGATAGAGGATAGGATAGGGTAGAGGATAGGATAGGATAGTGGATAGGATTGGATAGAAGATAGGATAGGATATGGAAACGATAGGATAGAGGATCGGATAGAGGATAGGATAGGATAGAGGATAGGATAGGATAGAGGATAGGATAGGATAGGATAGGATGGGATAGAGGATAGGATCGGATAGAGGATAGGATAGGATAGAGGATAGGATAGTATAGAGGATAGGATAGGATAGAGGGTAGGATAGGATAGAGGATAGGATAGGATAGAGTATAGGATAGGATAGAGGATAGGATAGGATAGAGGATAGGATAAAATAGAGGATAGGATAGGATAGGATAGGATGGGATAGAGGATAGGATCGGATAGAGGATAGGATAGGATAGAGGATAGGATAGGATAGAGGATAGGATAGGATAGAGGATAGGATAGGATAGGATAGGATGGGATAGAGGATAGGATCGGATAGAGGATAGGATAGGATAGAGGATAGGATAGGATAGAGGATAGGATAGGATAGAGGATAGGATAGGATAGAGAATAGGATAGGATAGAGGATAGGATTGGAAAGAGGGTAGGATAGGATAGAGGAGAGGATAGGATAGAGGATAGGATAGGATAGAGGATAGAATAGGATAGATGATAGGATAGGATAGAGGATCGGATAGAGGATAGGATAGGATAGAGGATGGTATAGAGGGTAGGATAGAGGATAGGATAGGATAGAGTATAGGATAGGATACGATAGAGGATAGGATAGATGATAGGATAGGATAGAGGATAGGATAGAATAGAGGATAGGATAGGATAGAGGATAGGATAGGGTAGAGGATGGGATGGAGGATAGGATGGAGGATAGGATAGAGGATAGGATAGGATAGAGGATAGGATAGGTTAGAGGATAGGATAGGATAGTGGATAGGATTGGATAGAAGATAGGATAGGATATGGAAACGATAGGATAGAGGATCGGATAGAGGATAGGATAGGATAGAGGATAGGATAGGATAGAGGATAGGATAGGATAGGATAGGATGGGATAGAGGATAGGATCGGATAGAGGATAGGATAGGATAGAGGATAGGATAGGATAGAGGATAGGATAGGATAGAGGATAGGATAATATAGAGGATAGGATATGATAGAGGATAGGATAGGATAGAGGATAGGATGGGATAGAGGATAGGATAGGATAGAGGATAGGATAGGATAGAGGATAGGATATGATAGAGGATAGGATAGGATAGAGGATAGGTTATAATAGAGGATAGGATAGGAGAGAGGATCGGATAGAGGATAGGATAGGAGAGAGGATAGGGTAGGATAGAGGATAGGATGGGATAGAGGATAGGATAGGATAGAGGATAGGATAGGATAGAGGATAGGATAGGATATATGATAGGATAGGATAGAGGATAGGATAGGATAGAGGATAGGATAGGATAGAGAATAGGATAGAATAGAGGATAGGATTGGAAAGAGGGTAGGATAGGATAGAGGAGAGGATAGGATAGAGGATAGGATAGGATAGAGGATAGAATAGGATAGATGATAGGATAGGATAGAGGATCGGATAGAGGATAGGATAGGATAGAGGATGGTATAGAGGGTAGGATAGAGGATAGGATAGGATAGAGTATAGGATAGGATACGATAGAGGATAGGATAGATGATAGGATAGGATAGAGGATAGGATAGAATAGAGGATAGGATAGGATAGAGGATAGGATAGGGTAGAGGATGGGATGGAGGATAGGATGGAGGATAGGATAGAGGATAGGATAGAGGATAGGATAGAGGATAGGATAGGATAGAGGATAGGATAGGATAGAGGATAGGATAGGAAAGAGGGTAGGATAGGATAGAGGAGAGGATAGGATAGAGTATAGGATAGGATAGAGGATAGGATAGGATAGAGGATAGGATAGTATAGAGGATAGGATAGGAGAGAGGATCGGATAGAGGATAGGATAGGAGAGAGGATAGGGTAGGATAGAGGATAGGATAGGATAGAGGATAGGATGGGATAGAGGATAGGATAGGATAGAGGATAGGATAGGATATATGATAGGATAGGATAGAGGCTAGGATAGGATAGACGATCGGATAGAGGATAGGATAGGATAGAGGATAGGATAGGATAGAGGATAGGATTGGAAAGAGGGTAGGATAGGATAGAGGAGAGGATAGGATTGAGGATAGGATAGGATAGAGGATAGGATAGAATAGGATAGAGATAGGATAGGATAGGGGATAGGATAGGATAGAGGATAGGAAATAATAGAGGATAGGATAGGATAGAGGATCGGATAGAGGATAGGATACGAGAGAGGATAGGATAGGATAGAGGATAGGATAGGATAGAGGATACGATAGAGGATTGGATATGATAGAGGATATTATAGAGGATAAAATAGGATAGATGATACTATAGGATAGAGGATAGGATATGATAGAGTAAACGATATTATACAGGATAGGATAGGGTAGAGGATAGGGTGGAGGATAGGATAGGATAGAGGATAGGATAGAGGCAGGATAGAGGATAGGATAGAAGATAGGATAGGATAGGGGATAGGATAGGATAGAGGATAGGAAATAATAGAGGATAGGATAGGATAGAGGATCGGATAGAGGATAGGATAGGAGAGAGGATAGGATAGGAGAGAGGATAGGATAGGATAGAGGATAGGATAGGATAGAGGATAGGATAGGATAGAGGATAGGATAGGATAGAGGATAGGATAGTATAGAGGATAGGATAGGAGAGAGGATAGGATAGGATAGAGGATAGGATAGGATAGAGGATAGGATAGGATAGAGGATAGGATGGAGGATAGGATGGAGGATAGGATAGAGGATAGGATAGAGGATAGGATAGGATAGAGGATAGGATAGGATAGAGGATAGGATAGGATAGAGGATAGGATAGGATAGAGGATAGGATAGGATAGAGGATAGGATAGTATAGAGTATAGTATAGGATAGAGGATAGGATAGGATAGAGGATAGGATAGTATAGAGGATAGGATAGGAGAGAGGATAGGATAGGATAGAGGATAGGATAGGATAGAGGATAGGATAGGATAGAGGATAGGATAGTATAGAGTATAGGATAGGATAGAGGATAGGATAGGATAGAGGATAGGATAGGATAGAGGATCGGATAGAGGATAGGATAGGATACAGGATAGGATAGGATAGATGATAGCATAGGATAGTGGATAGAATAGGATAGATGATAGGATAGGATAGAGGATCGGATGGAGGGTTGGATAGGATAGAGGATAGGATAGAGGATAGGATAGAGGATAGAATAGAGGATAGGATAGGATAGGATAGAGGATAGGATAGGATGGAGGATAGGATAGGATAGAGGATAGAATAGGATAGATGATAGGATAGGATAGAGGATCGGATGGAGGGTAGGATAGGATAGAGGATAGGATAGGATAGAGGATTGGATAGGATAGAGGATAGGATAGGATAGTGGATAGGATAGGATAGAGGATAGGATAGGATAGAGGAAAGGATAGGATAGAGGATCGGATAGAGGATAGGATAGGAGAGAGGATAGGATAGGATAGAGGATAGGATAGGAAAGAGGGTAGGGTAGGATAGAGGAGAGGATAGGATAGAGTATAGGATAGGATAGAGGATAGGATAGGATAGTGGATAGGATAGTATAGAGGATAGGATAGGATAGAGTATAGGATAGGATAGAGGATAGGATAGGATAGTGGATAGGATAGTATAGAGGATAGGATAGGATAGAGGATAGGATAGGATAGAGGATAGGATAGGATAGAGGATAGGATATGATAGAGGATAGGATAGGATAGAGGATAGGTTATAATAGAGGATAGGATAGGAGAGAGGATCGGATAGAGGATAGGATAGGAGAGAGGATAGGGTAGGATAGAGGATAGGATAGTTATAGAGGATAGGATGGGATAGAGGATAGGATAGGATCGAGGATAGGATAGGATATATGATAGGATAGGATAGAGGATAGGATAGGATAGAGGATAGGATAGGATAGAGAATAGGATAGGATAGAGGATAGGATTGGAAAGAGGGTAGGATAGGATAGAGGAGAGGATAGGATAGAGGATAGGATAGGATAGAGGATAGAATAGGATAGATGATAGGATAGGATAGAGGATCGGATAGAGGATAGGATAGGATAGAGGATGGTATAGAGGGTAGGATAGAGGATAGGATAGGATACGATAGAGGATAGGATAGATGATAGGATAGGATAGAGGATAGGATAGGATAGAGGATAGGATAGGATAGAGGATAGGATAGGATAGAGTATAGGATGGAGGATAGGATGGAGGATAGGATAGAGGATAGGATAGAGGATAGGATAGGATAGAGGATAGGATAGGATAGAGGATAGGATAGGATAGAGGATAGGATAGTATAGAGTATAGGATAGGATAGAGGATAGGATAGGATAGAGGATAGGATAGGATAGAGGATCGGATATAGGATAGGATATGATACAGGATAGGATAGGATAGAGGATAGGATTGGAAAGAGGGTAGGATAGGATAGAGGAGAGGATAGGATAGAGGATAGGATAGGATAGAGGATAGAATAGGATAGATGATAGGATAGGATAGAGGATCGGATTGAGGATAGGATAGGATACAGGATAGGATAGGATAGAAGATAGCATAGGATAGAGGATAGAATAGGATAGATGATAGGATAGGATAGAGGATCGGATGGAGGGTAGGATAGGATAGAGGATAGGATAGGATAGAGGATTGGATAGGATAGAGGATAGGATAGGATAGTGGATAGGATAGGATAGAGGATAGGATAGGATAGAGGAAAGGATAGGATAGAGGATCGGATAGAGGATAGGATAGGAGAGAGGATAGGATAGGATAGAGGATAGGATAGGAAAGAGGGTAGGGTAGGATAGAGGAGAGGATAGGATAGAGTATAGGATAGGATAGAGGATAGGATAGGATAGAGGATAGGATAGGATAGAGGATAGGATAATATAGAGGATAGGATAGGATAGAGGATAGGATAGGATAGAGGATAGGATAGGATAGAGGATAGGATAGGATAGAGGGTAGGATAGGATAGAGGATAGGATAGGATAGAGGATAGGATAGGATAGAGGATAGGTTATAATAGAGGATAGGATAGGATAGAGGATCGGATAGAGGATAGGATAGGTTAGGATAGGATGGGATAGAGGATAGGATCGGATAGACGATAGGATAGGATAGTGGATAGGATAGGATAGGATAGGATGGGATAGAGGATAGGATCGGATAGAGGATAGGATAGGATAGAGGATAGGATAATATAGAGGATAGGATAGGATAGAGGATAGGATAGGATAGAGGATAGGATAGGATAGAGGATAGGATAGGATAGAGGATAGGATAGGATAGAGGATAGGATAGGATAGAGGATAGGATAGGATAGAGGATAGGATATGATAGAGGATAGGATAGGATAGAGGATAGGTTATAATAGAGGATAGGATAGGAGAGAGGATCGGATAGAGGATAGGATAGGAGAGAGGAATGGGTAGGATAGAGGATAGGATAGTTATAGAGGATAGGATGGGATAGAGGATAGGATAGGATAGAGGATAGGATAGGATATATGATAGGATAGGATAGAGGATAGGATAAGATAGAGGATAGGATAGGATAGAGAATAGGATAGGATAGAGGATAGGATTGGAAAGAGGGTAGGATAGGATAGAGGAGAGGATAGGATAGAGGATAGGATAGGATAGAGGATAGAATAGGATAGATGATAGGATAGGATAGAGGATCGGATAGAGGATAGGATAGGATAGAGGATGGTATAGAGGGTAGGATAGAGGATAGGATAGGATAGAGTATAGGATAGGATACGATAGAGGATAGGATAGATGATAGGATAGGATAGAGGATAGGATAGGATAGAGGATAGGATAGGATAGAGGATAGGATAGGATAGAGGATAGGATGGAGGATAGGATGGAGGATAGGATAGAGGATAGGATAGAGGATAGGATAGGATAGAGGATAGGATAGGATAGAGGATAGGATAGGATAGAGGATAGGATAGGATAGAGGATCGGATATAGGATAGGATATGATACAGGATAGGATAGGATAGATGATAGCATAGGATAGAGGATAGAATAGGATAGATGATAGGATAGGATAGAGGATCGGATGGAGGGTTGGATAGTATAGAGGATAGGATAGAGGATAGGATAGAGGATACAATAGAGGATAGGATAGGATAGGATAGTGGATAGGATAGGATAGAGGATAGGATAGGATAGAGGAAAGGATAGGATAGAGGATCGGATAGAGGATAGGATAGGAGAGAGGATAGGATAGGATAGAGGATAGGATAGGAAAGAGGGTAGGGTAGGATAGAGGAGAGGATAGGATAGAGTATAGGATAGGATAGAGGATAGGATAGGATAGTGGATAGGATAGTATAGAGGATAGGATAGGATAGAGTATAGGATAGGATAGAGGATAGGATAGGATAGTGGATAGGATAGTATAGAGGATAGGATAGGATAGAGGATAGGATAGGATAGAGGATAGGATAGGATAGAGGATAGGATATGATAGAGGATAGGATAGGATAGAGGATAGGTTATAATAGAGGATAGGATAGGAGAGAGGATCGGATAGAGGATAGGATAGGAGAGAGGATAGGGTAGGATAGAGGATAGGATAGTTATAGAGGATAGGATGGGATAGAGGATAGGATAGGATAGAGGATAGGATAGGATAGAGGATAGGATAGGATAGAGGATAGGATAGGATAGAGGATAGGATGGAGGATAGGATGGAGGATAGGATAGAGGATAGGATAGAGGATAGGATAGGATAGAGGATAGGATAGGATAGAGGATAGGATAGGATAGAGGATAGGATAGTATAGAGTATAGGATAGGATAGAGGATAGGATAGGATAGAGGATAGGATAGGATAGAGGATCGGATATAGGATAGGATATGATACAGGATAGGATAGGATAGAGGATAGGATTGGAAAGAGGGTAGGATAGGATAGAGGAGAGGATAGGATAGAGGATAGGATAGGATAGAGGATAGAATAGGATAGATGATAGGATAGGATAGAGGATCGGATTGAGGATAGGATAGGATACAGGATAGGATAGGATAGAAGATAGCATAGGATAGAGGATAGAATAGGATAGATGATAGGATAGGATAGAGGATCGGATGGAGGGTAGGATAGGATAGAGGATAGGATAGGATAGAGGATTGGATAGGATAGAGGATAGGATAGGATAGTGGATAGGATAGGATAGAGGATAGGATAGGATAGAGGAAAGGATAGGATAGAGGATCGGATAGAGGATAGGATAGGAGAGAGGATAGGATAGGATAGAGGATAGGATAGGAAAGAGGGTAGGGTAGGATAGAGGAGAGGATAGGATAGAGTATAGGATAGGATAGAGGATAGGATAGGATAGAGGATAGGATAGGATAGAGGATAGGATAATATAGAGGATAGGATAGGATAGAGGATAGGATAGGATAGAGGATAGGATAGGATAGAGGATAGGATAGGATAGAGGGTAGGATAGGATAGAGGATAGGATAGGATAGAGGATAGGATAGGATAGAGGATAGGTTATAATAGAGGATAGGATAGGATAGAGGATCGGATAGAGGATAGGATAGGTTAGGATAGGATGGGATAGAGGATAGGATCGGATAGACGATAGGATAGGATAGTGGATAGGATAGGATAGGATAGGATGGGATAGAGGATAGGATCGGATAGAGGATAGGATAGGATAGAGGATAGGATAATATAGAGGATAGGATAGGATAGAGGATAGGATAGGATAGAGGATAGGATAGGATAGAGGATAGGATAGGATAGAGGATAGGATAGGATAGAGGATAGGATAGGATAGAGGATAGGATAGGATAGAGGATAGGATAGGATAGAGGATAGGATATGATAGAGGATAGGATAGGATAGAGGATAGGTTATAATAGAGGATAGGATAGGAGAGAGGATCGGATAGAGGATAGGATAGGAGAGAGGAATGGGTAGGATAGAGGATAGGATAGTTATAGAGGATAGGATGGGATAGAGGATAGGATAGGATAGAGGATAGGATAGGATATATGATAGGATAGGATAGAGGATAGGATAAGATAGAGGATAGGATAGGATAGAGAATAGGATAGGATAGAGGATAGGATTGGAAAGAGGGTAGGATAGGATAGAGGAGAGGATAGGATAGAGGATAGGATAGGATAGAGGATAGAATAGGATAGATGATAGGATAGGATAGAGGATCGGATAGAGGATAGGATAGGATAGAGGATGGTATAGAGGGTAGGATAGAGGATAGGATAGGATAGAGTATAGGATAGGATACGATAGAGGATAGGATAGATGATAGGATAGGATAGAGGATAGGATAGGATAGAGGATAGGATAGGATAGAGGATAGGATAGGATAGAGGATAGGATGGAGGATAGGATGGAGGATAGGATAGAGGATAGGATAGAGGATAGGATAGGATAGAGGATAGGATAGGATAGAGGATAGGATAGGATAGAGGATAGGATAGGATAGAGGATCGGATATAGGATAGGATATGATACAGGATAGGATAGGATAGATGATAGCATAGGATAGAGGATAGAATAGGATAGATGATAGGATAGGATAGAGGATCGGATGGAGGGTTGGATAGTATAGAGGATAGGATAGAGGATAGGATAGAGGATACAATAGAGGATAGGATAGGATAGGATAGTGGATAGGATAGGATAGAGGATAGGATAGGATAGAGGAAAGGATAGGATAGAGGATCGGATAGAGGATAGGATAGGAGAGAGGATAGGATAGGATAGAGGATAGGATAGGAAAGAGGGTAGGGTAGGATAGAGGAGAGGATAGGATAGAGTATAGGATAGGATAGAGGATAGGATAGGATAGAGGATAGGATAGGATAGAGGATAGGATAGGATAGAGGATAGGATAATATAGAGGATAGGATAGGATAGAGGATAGGATAGGATAGAGGATAGGATAGGATAGAGGATAGGATAGGATAGAGGGTAGGATAGGATAGAGGATAGGATAGGATAGAGGATAGGATAGGATAGAGGATAGGTTATAATAGAGGATAGGATAGGATAGAGGATCGGATAGAGGATAGGATAGGTTAGGATAGGATGGGATAGAGGATAGGATCGGATAGACGATAGGATAGGATAGTGGATAGGATAGGATAGGATAGGATGGGATAGAGGATAGGATAGGATAGAGGATAGGATAGGATAGAGGATAGGATAGGATAGAGGATAGGATAATATAGAGGATAGGATAGGATAGAGGATAGGATAGGATAGAGGATAGGATAGGATAGAGGATAGGATAGGATAGAGGATAGGATAGGATAGAGGATAGGATAGGATAGAGGATAGGATAGGATAGAGGATAGGATATGATAGAGGATAGGATAGGATAGAGGATAGGTTATAATAGAGGATAGGATAGGAGAGAGGATCGGATAGAGGATAGGATAGGAGAGAGGAATGGGTAGGATAGAGGATAGGATAGTTATAGAGGATAGGATGGGATAGAGGATAGGATAGGATAGAGGATAGGATAGGATATATGATAGGATAGGATAGAGGATAGGATAAGATAGAGGATAGGATAGGATAGAGAATAGGATAGGATAGAGGATAGGATTGGAAAGAGGGTAGGATAGGATAGAGGAGAGGATAGGATAGAGGATAGGATAGGATAGAGGATAGAATAGGATAGATGATAGGATAGGATAGAGGATCGGATAGAGGATAGGATAGGATAGAGGATGGTATAGAGGGTAGGATAGAGGATAGGATAGGATAGAGTATAGGATAGGATACGATAGAGGATAGGATAGATGATAGGATAGGATAGAGGATAGGATAGGATAGAGGATAGGATAGGATAGAGGATAGGATAGGATAGAGGATAGGATGGAGGATAGGATGGAGGATAGGATAGAGGATAGGATAGAGGATAGGATAGGATAGAGGATAGGATAGGATAGAGGATAGGATAGGATAGAGGATCGGATATAGGATAGGATATGATACAGGATAGGATAGGATAGATGATAGCATAGGATAGAGGATAGAATAGGATAGATGATAGGATAGGATAGAGGATCGGATGGAGGGTTGGATAGTATAGAGGATAGGATAGAGGATAGGATAGAGGATACAATAGAGGATAGGATAGGATAGGATAGAGGATAGGATAGGATGGAGGATAGGATAGGATAGAGGATAGGATAGGATAGAGGATAGGATGGGATAGAGGATAGGATAGGATAGAGGATAGGATAGGTTAGAGGATAGGATAGGATAGTGGATAGGATAGGATAGAGGATAGGATGGGATAGAGGATAGGATAGGATAGAGGATAGGATAGGTTAGAGGATAGGATAGGATAGTGGGTAGGATAGGATAGAGGATAGGATAGGATAGAGGAAACGAAAGGATAGAGGATCGGATAGAGGATAGGATAGGATAGAGGAAACGATAGGATAGAGGATCGGATAGAGGATAGGATAGGATAGAGGATAGGATAGGAAAGAGGGTAGGGTAGGATAGAGGAGGGGATAGGATGGAGGATAGGATAGGATAGAGGATAGGATAGGATAGAGGATAGGATGGGATAGAGGATAGGATAGGATAGAGGATAGGATAGGTTAGAGGATAGGATAGGATAGTGGATAGGATAGGATAGAGGATAGGATGGGATAGAGGATAGGATAGGATAGAGGATAGGATAGGTTAGAGGATAGGATAGGATAGTGGGTAGGATAGGATAGAGGATAGGATAGGATAGAGGAAACGATAGGATAGAGGATCGGATAGAGGATAGGATAGGATAGTGGGTAGGATAGGATAGAGGATAGGATAGGATAGAGGAAACGAAAGGATAGAGGATCGGATAGAGGATAGGATAGGATAGAGGAAACGATAGGATAGAGGATCGGATAGAGGATAGGATAGGATAGAGGATAGGATAGGAAAGAGGGTAGGGTAGGATAGAGGAGGGGATAGGATAGAGTATAGGATAGGATAGAGGATAGGATAGGATAGAGGATAGGATAGGATAGAGGATAGGATAGGATAGAGGATAGGATAGGATAGAGGATAGGATAGGATAGAGGATATAATGGGATAGAGGATAGGATAGGATAGAGGATAGGATAGGATAGAGGATAGGATAGGATAGTGGATAGGATAGGATAGAGGATAGGATAGGATAGAGGAAAGGATAGGATAGAGGATCGGATAGAGGATAGGATAGGATAGAGGATAGGATAGGAAAGAGGGTAGGATAGGATAGAGGAGAGGATATGATAGAGGATAGGATAGGATAGAGGATAGGTTATAATAGAGGATAGGATAGGAGAGAGGTTCGGATAGAGGATAGGATAGGAGAGAGGATAGGATAGGATAGAGGATAGGATAGGATAGAGGATAGGATGGGATAGAGGATAGGATAGGATAGAGGATAGGATAGGATATATGATAGGATAGGATAGAGGATAGGATAGGATAGAGGATAGGATAGGATAGAGGATAGGATAGGATAGAGGATAGGATAGGATAGAGAATAGGATAGGATAGAGGATAGGATTGGAAAGAGGGTAGGATAGGATAGAGGAGAGGATAGGATAGAGGATAGGATAGGATAGAGGATAGAATAGGATAGATGATAGGATAGGATAGAGGATCGGATAGAGGATAGGATAGGATAGAGGATGGTATAGAGGGTAGGATAGAGGATAGGATAGGATAGAGTATAGGATAGGATACGATAGAGGATAGGATAGATGATAGGATAGGATAGAGGATAGGATAGGATAGAGGATAGGATAGGATAGAGGATAGGATAGGATAGAGGATAGGATGGAGGATAGGATGGAGGATAGGATAGAGTATAGGATAGAGGATAGGATAGGATAGAGGATAGGATAGGATAGAGGATAGGATAGGATAGAGGATAGGATAGTATAGAGTATAGGATAGGATAGAGGATAGGATAGGATAGAGGATAGGATAGGATAGAGGATCGGATATAGGATAGGATATGATACAGGATAGGATAGGATAGATGATAGCATAGGATAGAGGATAGAATAGGATAGATGATAGGATAGGATAGAGGATCGGATGGAGGGTTGGATAGTATAGAGGATAGGATAGAGGATAGGATAGAGGATACAATAGAGGATAGGATAGGATAGAGGATAGGATAGGATGGAGGATAGGATAGGATAGAGGATAGGATAGGATAGAGGATAGGATGGGATAGAGGATAGGATAGGATAGAGGAAACGATAGGATAGAGGATCGGATAGAGGATAGGATAGGATAGAGGATAGGATAGGAAAGAGGGTAGGGTAGGATAGAGGAGGGGATAGGATGGAGGATAGGATAGGATAGAGGATAGGATAGGATAGAGGATAGGATGGGATAGAGGATAGGATAGGATAGAGGATAGGATAGGTTAGAGGATAGGATAGGATAGTGGATAGGATAGGATAGAGGATAGGATGGGATAGAGGATAGGATAGGATAGAGGATAGGATAGGTTAGAGGATAGGATAGGATAGTGGGTAGGATAGGATAGAGGATAGGATAGGATAGAGGAAACGATAGGATAGAGGATCGGATAGAGGATAGGATAGGATAGTGGGTAGGATAGGATAGAGGATAGGATAGGATAGAGGAAACGAAAGGATAGAGGATCGGATAGAGGATAGGATAGGATAGAGGAAACGATAGGATAGAGGATCGGATAGAGGATAGGATAGGATAGAGGATAGGATAGGAAAGAGGGTAGGGTAGGATAGAGGAGGGGATAGGATAGAGTATAGGATAGGATAGAGGATAGGATAGGATAGAGGATAGGATAGGATAGAGGATAGGATAGGATAGAGGATAGGATAGGATAGAGGATAGGATAGGATAGAGGATAGGATAGGATAGAGGATATAATGGGATAGAGGATAGGATAGGATAGAGGATAGAATAGGATAGATGATAGGATAGGATAGAGGATCGGATAGAGGATAGGATAGGATAGAGGATGGTATAGAGGGTAGGATAGAGGATAGGATAGGATAGAGTATAGGATAGGATACGATAGAGGATAGGATAGATGATAGGATAGGATAGAGGATAGGATAGGATAGAGGATAGGATAGGATAGAGGATAGGATAGGATAGAGGATAGGATGGAGGATAGGATAGGATAGAGGATAGGATAGGATAGAGGATCGGATATAGGATAGGATATGATACAGGATAGGATAGGATAGATGATAGCATAGGATAGAGGATAGAATAGGATAGATGATAGGATAGGATAGAGGATCGGATGGAGGGTTGGATAGTATAGAGGATAGGATAGAGGATAGGATAGAGGATAGAATAGAGGATAGGATAGGATAGAGGATAGGATAGGATGGAGGATAGGATAGGATAGAGGATAGGATAGGATAGAGGATAGGATGGGATAGAGGATAGGATAGGATAGAGGATAGGATAGGTTAGAGGATAGGATAGGATAGTGAATAGGATAGGATAGAGGATAGGATGGGATAGAGGATAGGATAGGATAGAGGATAGGATAGGTTAGAGGATAGGATAGGATAGTGGGTAGGATAGGATAGAGGATAGGATAGGATAGAGGAAACGAAAGGATAGAGGATCGGATAGAGGATAGGATAGGATAGAGGAAACGATAGGATAGAGGATCGGATAGAGGATAGGATAGGATAGAGGATAGGATAGGAAAGAGGGTAGGGTAGGATAGAGGAGGGGATAGGATGGAGGATAGGATAGGATAGAGTATAGGATAGGATAGAGGATAGGATGGGATAGAGGATAGGATAGGATAGAGGATAGGATAGGTTAGAGGATAGGATAGGATAGTGGATAGGATAGGATAGAGGATAGGATGGGATAGAGGATAGGATAGGATAGAGGATAGGATAGGTTAGAAGATAGGATAGGATAGTGGGTAGGATAGGATAGAGGATAGGATAGGATAGAGGAGACGATAGGATAGAGGATCGGATAGAGGATAGGATAGGATAGAGGATAGGATAGGATAGAGAATAGGATAGGATAGAGGATAGGATTGGAAAGAGGGTAGGATAGGATAGAGGAGAGGATAGGATAGAGGATAGGATAGGATAGAGGATAGAATAGGATAGATGATAGGATAGGATAGAGGATCGGATAGAGGATAGGATAGGATAGAGGATGGTATAGAGGGTAGGATAGAGGATAGGATAGGATAGAGTATAGGATAGGATACGATAGAGGATAGGATAGATGATAGGATAGGATAGAGGATAGGATAGGATAGAGGATAGGATAGGATAGAGGATAGGATAGGATAGAGGATAGGATGGAGGATAGGATGGAGGATAGGATAGAGGATAGGATAGAGGATAGGATAGGATAGAGGATAGGATAGGATAGAGGATAGGATAGGATAGAGGATAGGATAGGATAGAGGATAGGATAGGATAGAGGATAGGTTAGTATAGAGTATAGGATAGGATAGAGGATAGGATAGGATAGAGGATAGCATAGGATAGAGGATAGGATAGTATAGAGGATAGGATAGGAGAGAGGATAGGATAGGATAGAGGATAGGATAGGATAGAGGATAGGATAGGATAGAGGATAGGATAGTATAGAGTATAGGATAGGATAGAGGATAGGATAGGATAGAGGATAGGATAGGATAGAGGATCGGATAGAGGATAGGATAGGATACAGGATAGGATAGGATAGATGATAGCATAGGATAGTGGATAGAATAGGATAGATGATAGGATAGGATAGAGGATCGGATGGAGGGTTGGATAGGATAGAGGATAGGATAGAGGATAGGATAGAGGATAGAATAGAGGATAGGATAGGATAGAGGATAGGATAGGATGGAGGATAGGATAGGATAGAGGATAGGATAGGATACAGGATAGGATGGGATAGAGGATAGGATAGGATAGAGGATAGGATAGGTTAGAGGATAGGATAGGATAGAGGATAGGATAGGATAGAGGATAGGATAGGTTAGAGGATAGGATAGGATAGAGGATGGGATAGGATAGAGGATAGGATAGGATAGAGGATAGGATATGATAGAGGATAGGATAGGATAGAGGATAGGTTATAATAGAGGATAGGATAGGAGAGAGGATCGGATAGAGGATAGGATAGGAGAGAGGATAGGGTAGGATAGAGGATAGGATAGGATAGAGGATAGGATGGGATAGAGGATAGGATAGGATAGAGGATAGGATAGGATAGAGAATAGGATAGGATAGAGGATAGGATTGGAAAGAGGGTAGGATAGGATAGAGGAGAGGATAGGATAGAGGATAGGATAGGATAGAGGATAGAATAGGATAGATGATAGGATAGGATAGAGGATCGGATAGAGGATAGGATAGGATAGAGGATGGTATAGAGGGTAGGATAGAGGATAGGATAGGATAGAGTATAGGATAGGATACGATAGAGGATAGGATAGATGATAGGATAGGATAGAGGATAGGATAGGATAGAGGATAGGATAGGATAGAGGATAGGATAGGATAGAGGATAGGATGGAGGATAGGATGGAGGATAGGATAGAGGATAGGATAGAGGATAGGATAAGATAGAGGATAGGATAGGATAGAGGATAGGATAGGATAGAGGATAGGTTAGTATAGAGTATAGGATAGGATAGAGGATAGGATAGGATAGAGGATAGGATAGGATAGAGGATAGGATAGTATAGAGGATAGGATAGGAGAGAGGATAGGATAGGATAGAGGATAGGATAGGATAGAGGATAGGATAGGATAGAGGATAGGATAGTATAGAGTATAGGATAGGATAGAGGATAGGATAGGATAGAGGATAGGATAGGATAGAGGATCGGATAGAGGATAGGATAGGATACAGGATAGGATAGGATAGATGATAGCATAGGATAGTGGATAGAATAGGATAGATGATAGGATAGGATAGAGGATCGGATAGAGGATAGGATAGGATAGAGGATGGTATAGAGGGTAGGATAGAGGATAGGATAGGATAGAGTATAGGATAGGATACGATAGAGGATAGGATAGATGATAGGATAGGATAGAGGATAGGATAGGATAGAGGATAGGATAGGATAGAGGATAGGATAGGATAGAGGATAGGATGGAGGATAGGATAGGATAGAGGATAGGATAGGATAGAGGATAGGATAGGATAGAGGATCGGATATAGGATAGGATATGATACAGGATAGGATAGGATAGATGATAGGATAGGATAGAGGATAGAATAGGATAGATGATAGGATAGGATAGAGGATCGGATGGAGGGTTGGATAGTATAGAGGATAGGATAGAGGATAGGATAGAGGATAGAATAGAGGATAGGATAGGATAGAGGATAGGATAGGATGGAGGATAGGATAGGATAGAGGATAGGATAGGATAGAGGATAGGATGGGATAGAGGATAGGATAGGATAGAGGATAGGATAGGTTAGAGGATAGGATAGGATAGTGGATAGGATAGGATAGAGGATAGGATGGGATAGAGGATAGGATAGGATAGAGGATAGGATAGGTTAGAGGATAGGATAGGATAGTGGGTAGGATAGGATAGAGGATAGGATAGGATAGAGGAAACGAAAGGATAGAGGATCGGATAGAGGATAGGATAGGATAGAGGAAACGATAGGATAGAGGATCGGATAGAGGATAGGATAGGATAGAGGATAGGATAGGAAAGAGGGTAGGGTAGGATAGAGGAGGGCATAGGATGGAGGCTAGGATAGGATAGAGTATAGGATAGGATAGAGGATAGGATGGGATAGAGGATAGGATAGGATAGAGGATAGGATAGGTTAGAGGATAGGATAGGATAGTGGATAGGATAGGATAGAGGATAGGATGGGATAGAGGATAGGATAGGATAGAGGATAGGATAGGTTAGAGGATAGGATAGGATAGTGGGTAGGATAGGATAGAGGATAGGATAGGATAGAGGAAACGATAGGATAGAGGATCGGATAGAGGATAGGATAGGATAGAGGATAGGATAGGATAGAGAATAGGATAGGATTGAGGATAGGATTGGAAAGAGGGTAGGATAGGATAGAGGAGAGGATAGGATAGAGGATAGGATAGGATAGAGGATAGAATAGGATAGATGATAGGATAGGATAGAGGATCGGATAGAGGATAGGATAGGATAGAGGATGGTATAGAGGGTAGGATAGAGGATAGGATAGGATAGAGTATAGGATAGGATACGATAGAGGATAGGATAGATGATAGGATAGGATAGAGGATAGGATAGGATAGAGGATAGGATAGGATAGAGGATAGGATAGGATAGAGGATAGGATGGAGGATAGGATGGAGGATAGGATAGAGGATAGGATAGAGGATAGGATAGGATAGAGGATAGGATAGGATAGAGGATAGGATAGGATAGAGGATAGGTTAGTATAGAGTATAGGATAGGATAGAGGATAGGATAGGATAGAGGATAGGATAGGATAGAGGATAGGATAGTATAGAGGATAGGATAGGAGAGAGGATAGGATAGGATAGAGGATAGGATAGGATAGAGGATAGGATAGGATAGAGGATAGGATAGTATAGAGTATAGGATAGGATAGAGGATAGGATAGGATAGAGGATAGGATAGGATAGAGGATCGGATAGAGGTTAGGATAGGATACAGGATAGGATAGGATAGATGATAGCATAGGATAGTGGATAGAATAGGATAGATGATAGGATAGGATAGAGGATCGGATGGAGGGTTGGATAGGATAGAGGATAGGATAGAGGATAGGATAGAGGATAGAATAGAGGATAGGATAGGATAGAGGATAGGATAGGATGGAGGATAGGATAGGATAGAGGATAGGATATGATAGAGGATAGGATGGGATAGAGGATAGGATAGGATAGAGGATAGGATAGGTTAGAGGATAGGATAGGATAGAGGATAGGATAGGATAGAGGATAGGATAGGTTTGAGGATAGGATAGGATAGAGGATGGGATAGGATAGAGGATAGGATAGGATAGAGGATAGGATATGATAGAGGATAGGATAGGATAGAGGATAGGTTATAATAGAGGATAGGATAGGAGAGAGGATCGGATAGAGGATAGGATAGGAGAGAGGATAGGGTAGGATAGAGGATAGGATAGGATAGAGGATAGGATGGGATAGAGGATAGGATAGGATAGAGGATAGGATAGGATAGAGAATAGGATAGGATAGAGGATAGGATTGGAAAGAGGGTAGGATAGGATAGAGGAGAGGATAGGATAGAGGATAGGATAGGATAGAGGATAGAATAGGATAGATGATAGGATAGGATAGAGGATCGGATAGCGGATAGGATAGGATAGAGGATGGTATAGAGGGTAGGATAGAGGATAGGATAGGATAGAGTATAGGATAGGATACGATAGAGGATAGGATAGATGATAGGATAGGATAGAGGATAGGATAGGATAGAGGATAGGATAGGATAGAGGATAGGATAGGATAGAGGATAGGATGGAGGATAGGATGGAGGATAGGATAGAGGATAGGATAGAGGATAGGATAGGATAGAGGATAGGATAGGATAGAGGATAGGATAGGATAGAGGATAGGATGGAGGATAGGATGGAGGATAGGATAGAGGATAGGATAGAGGATAGGATAGGATAGAGGATAGGATAGGATAGAGGATAGGATAGGATAGAGGATAGGATAGGATAGAGGATAGGTTAGTATAGAGTATAGGATAGGATAGAGGATAGGATAGGATAGAGGATAGGATAGGATAGAGGATAGGATAGTATAGAGGATAGGATAGGAGAGAGGATAGGATAGGATAGAGGAGAGGATAGGATAGAGGATAGGATAGGATAGAGGATAGGATAGTATAGAGTATAGGATAGGATAGAGGATAGGATAGGATAGAGGATAGGATAGGATAGAGGATCGGATAGAGGATAGGATAGGATACAGGATAGGATAGGATAGATGATAGCATAGGATAGTGGATAGAATAGGATAGATGATAGGATAGGATAGAGGATCGGATGGAGGGTTGGATAGGATAGAGGATAGGATAGAGGATAGGATAGAGGATAGAATAGAGGATAGGATAGGATAGAGGATAGGATAGGATGGAGGATAGGATAGGATAGAGGATAGGATAGGATAGAGGATAGGATGGGATAGAGGATAGGATAGGATAGAGGATAGGATAGGTTAGAGGATAGGATAGGATAGAGGATAGGATAGGATAGAGGATAGGATAGGTTAGAGGATAGGATAGGATAGAGGATGGGATAGGATAGAGGATAGGATAGGATAGAGGATAGGATATGATAGAGGATAGGATAGGATAGAGGATAGGTTATAATAGAGGATAGGATAGGAGAGAGGATCGGATAGAGGATAGGATAGGAGAGAGGATAGGGTAGGATAGAGGATAGGATAGGATAGAGGATAGGATGGGATAGAGGATAGGATAGGATAGAGGATAGGATAGGATATATGATAGGATAAAATAAAGCCTAGGATAGGATAGAGGATCGGATAGAGGATAGGATAGGATAGTGGATAGGATAGGATAGAGGATAGGATTGGAAAGAGGGTAGGATAGGATAGAGGTGAGGATAGAATAGAGGATAGGATAGGATAGAGGATAGGATAGAATAGGATAGAGATAGGATAGGATAGGGGATAGGATAGGATAGAGGATAGGAAATAATAGAGGATTGGATAGGATAGAGGATAGGATAGGATAGAGGATAGGATAAAATAGAGGCTAGGATAGTATAGAGGATCGGATAGAGGATAGGATAGGATAGAGAATAGGATAGGATAGAGGATAGGATTGGAAAGAGGGTAGGATAGGATAGAGGAGAGGATAGGATAGAGGATAGGATAGGATAGAGGATAGAATAGGATAGATGATAGGATAGGATAGAGGATCGGATTGAGGATAGGATAGGATACAGGATAGGATATGATAGAAGATAGCATAGGATAGAGGATAGAATAGGATAGATGATAGGATAGGATAGAGGATCGGATGGAGGGTAGGATAGGATAGAGGATAGGATAGGATAGAGGATTGGATAGGATAGAGGATAGGATAGGATAGTGGATAGGATAGGATAGAGGATAGGATAGGATAGAGGGTAGGATAGGATAGAGGATAGGATAGGATAGAGGATAGGATAGGATAGAGGATAGGTTATAATAGAGGATAGGATAGGATAGAGGATCGGATAGAGGATAGGATAGGTTAGGATAGGATGGGATAGAGGATAGGATCGGATAGACGATAGGATAGGATAGTGGATAGGATAGGATAGGATAGGATGGGATAGAGGATAGGATCGGATAGAGGATAGGATAGGATAGAGGATAGGATAGGATAGAGGATAGGATAGGATAGAGGATAGGATAATATAGAGGATAGGATAGGATAGAGGATAGGATAGGATAGAGGATAGGATAGGATAGAGGATAGGATAGGATAGAGGATAGGATAGGATAGAGGATAGGATAGGATAGAGGATAGGATATGATAGAGGATAGGATAGGATAGAGGATAGGTTATAATAGAGGATAGGATAGGAGAGAGGATCGGATAGAGGATAGGATAGGAGAGAGGATAGGGTAGGATAGAGGATAGGATAGTTATAGAGGATAGGATGGGATAGAGGATAGGATAGGATAGAGGATAGGATAGGATATATGATAGGATAGGATAGAGGATAGGATAGGATAGAGGATAGGATAGGATAGAGAATAGGATAGGATAGAGGATAGGATTGGAAAGAGGGTAGGATAGGATAGAGGAGAGGATAGGATAGAGGATAGGATAGGATAGAGGATAGAATTGGATAGATGATAGGATAGGATAGAGGATCGGATAGAGGATAGGATAGGATAGAGGATGGTATAGAGGGTAGGATAGAGGATAGGATAGGATAGAGGATAGGATAGGATAGAGGATAGGATAGGATAGAGGATAGGATAGGATAGAGGATAGGATGGAGGATAGGATGGAGGATAGGATAGAGGATAGGATAGAGGATAGGATAGGATAGAGGATAGGATAGGATAGAGGATAGGATAGTATAGAGTATAGGATAGGATAGAGGATAGGTTAGGATAGAGGATAGGATAGGATAGAGGATCGGATATAGGATAGGGTAGATTATAGCATAGGATAGAGGATAGAATAGGATAGATGATAGGATAGGATAGAGGATCGGATGCAGGGTTGGATAGTATAGAGGATAGGATAGAGGATAGGATAGAGGATAGAATAGAGGATAGGATAGGATAGAGGATAGGATAGGATAAAATAGAGGCTAGGATAGGATAGAGGATCGGATAGAGGATAGGATAGGATAGAGGATAGGATAGGATAGAGAATAGGATAGGATAGAGGATAGGATTGGAAAGAGGGTAGGATAGGATAGAGGAGAGGATAGGATAGAGGATAGGATAGGATAGAGGATAGGATAGAATAGCATAGAGGATAGGATAGGATAGAGGATCGGATAGAGGATAGGATAGGATAGAGGATAGGATAGGATAGAGTATAGGTTATAATAGAGGATAGGATAGGAGAGAGGATCGGATGGAGGATAGGATAGGAGAGAGGATAGGATAGGATAGAGGATAGGATAGGATAGAGGATAGGATGGGATAGAGGATAGGTTAGGATAGAGGATAGGATAGGATATATGATAGGATAGGATAGAGGATAGGATAGGATAGAGGATAGGATAGGATAGAGGATAGGATAAAATAGAGGCTAGGATAGGATAGAGGATCGGATAGAGGATAGGATAGGATAGAGGATAGGATAGGATAGAGGATAGGATTGGAAAGAGGGTAGGATAGGATAGAGGTGAGGATAGGATACGATAGAGGATAGTATAGGATAGAGGATAGTATAGGATAGAGGATAGGATAGGATAGAGGATAGGATAGGATAGAGGATAGGATGGGATAGAGGATAGGATAGGATAGAGGATATGATAGGATAGAGGATAGGATAGGATAGAGGATAGGATAGAGGATAGTATGGGATAGAGGATAGGATAGGATAGAGGATAGGATAGGATAGAGGATAGGATAGAGGATAGGATAGGATAGAGGATAGGATAGGATAGAGGATAGGATAGGATAGAGGATAGGATAGGATAGAGGATAGGATAGGATAGAGGATAGGATAGGATAGAGGATAGGATAGGATAGAGGATATAATAGGATTGAGGATAGGATATGATAGAGTAAACGATATTATAGAGGATAGGATAGGGTAGAGGATAGGATAGTATACAGGATAGGATAGGATAGAGGATAGGATAGGATAGAGGATAGGATAGGATAGAGGATAGGATAGGATAGAGGATAGGATTGGATAGAGGATATAATAGGATAGAGGATAGGATAGGATAGAGGATAGGATAGGATAGAGGATACGATAGAGGATTGGATATGATAGAGGATAGGATAGAGGATAGAATAGGATAGATGATATTATAGGATAGAGGATAGGATATGATAGAGTAAACGATATTATAGAGGATAGGATAGGGTAGAGGATAGGATAGTATACAGGATAGGATAGGATAGAGGATAGGATAGGATAGAGGATAGGATAGGATAGAGGATAGGATTGGATAGATGATATAATAGGATAGAGGATAGGATAGGATAGAGGATAGGATAGGATAGAGGATAGGATATTATAGAGGATAGAATAGGATAGATGATAGGATAGGATAGAGGATCGGATAGAGGATAGGATAGGATACAGGATAGGATAGGATAGATGATAGCATAGGATAGAGGATAGAATAGGATAGATGATAGGATAGGATAGAGGATCGGATAGAGGATAGGTTAGGATAGAGGATAGGATAGGATAGGATAGGATGGGATAGAGGATAGGATCGGATAGAGGATAGGATAGGATAGAGGATAGGATAGGATAGGATAGGATGGGATAGAGGATAGGATCGGATAGAGGATAGGATAGGATAGAGGATAGGATAGGATAGAGGATAGGATTGGATAGATGATATAATAGGATAGAGGATAGGATAGGATAGAGGATAGGATAGGATAGAGGATAGGATATTATAGAGGATAGAATAGGATAGATGATAGGATAGGATAGAGGATCGGATAGAGGATAGGATAGGATACAGGATAGGATAGGATAGATGATAGCATAGGATAGAGGATAGAATAGGATAGATGATAGGATAGGATAGAGGATCGGATAGAGGATAGGTTAGGATAGAGGATAGGATAGGATAGGATAGGATGGGATAGAGGATAGGATCGGATAGAGGATAGGATAGGATAGAGGATAGGATAGGATAGGATAGGATGGGATAGAGGATAGGATCGGATAGAGGATAGGATAGGATAGAGGATAGGATAGGAAAGAGGGTAGGATAGGATAGATGAGAGGATAGGATAGAGGATAGGATAGGATAGAGGATAGGTTATAATAGAGGATAGGATAGGAGAGAGGATCGGATAGAGGATAGGATAGGAGAGAGGATAGGGTAGGATAGAGGATAGGATATGATAGAGGATACGATAGAGGATAGGATAGGATAGAGGATGGTATAGAGGATAGGATAGGATAGAGGATAGGATAGGAAAGAGGGTAGGATAGGAAAGAGGGTAGGATAGGATAGAGGATAGGTTATAATAGAGGATAGGATAGGATAGAGGATAGGATAGGTAATTGGATAGGATAGAGGATAGGATAGAGGATAGGATAGGATAGAGGATACGATAGAGGATAGGATAGGATAGAGGATGGTATAGAGGGTAGGATAGAGGATAGGATAGGATAGAGTATAGGATAGGATACGATAGACAATAGTATAGGATAGAGGATAGGATAGGATAGAGTATAGGATAGGATACGATAGACAATATTATAGGATAGAGGATAGGATAGGATAGAGGATAGGATAGAGGATAGGATGGGATAGAGGATAGGATAGGATAGAGGATATAATAGGATTGAGGAAAGGATAGGATAGAGGATAGGTTAGGATAGAGGATAGGATCGGATAGAGGATATTGTAGGATAGAGGATAGGATAAAATAGAGGCTAGGATAGGATAGAGGATAGGATAGAGGATAGGATAGGATAGAGGATAGAATAGGATAGATGATAGGATAGAGGATAGGATAGGAGAGAATATAGGATAGGATAGAGGATAGGATAGGATAGAGGATAGGATAGGATAGAGGATAGGATAGGATAGAGGATAGGATAGGATAGAGGATAGGATAGGATAGAGGATATAATAGGATTGAGGATAGGATATGATAGAGTAAACGATATTATAGAGGATAGGATAGGGTAGAGGATAGGATAGTATACAGGATAGGATAGGATAGAGGATAGGATAGGATAGAGGATAGGATAGGATAGAGGATAGGATAGGATAGAGGATAGGATTGGATAGAGGATATAATAGGATAGATGATAGGATAGGATAGAGGATAGGATAGGATAGAGGATACGATAGAGGATTGGATATGATAGAGGATAGGATAGAGGATAGAATAGGATAGATGATATTATAGGATAGAGGATAGGATATGATAGAGTAAACGATATTATAGAGGATAGGATAGGGTAGAGGATAGGTTAGGATAGAGGATAGGATAGGATAGGATAGGATGGGATAGAGGATAGGATCGGATAGAGGATAGGATAGGATAGAGGATAGGATAGGATAGGATAGGATGGGATAGAGGATAGGATCGGATAGAGGATAGGATAGGATAGAGGATAGGATAGGAAAGAGGGTAGGATAGGATAGAGGATAGGATAGGATAGAGGATAGGATAGGATAGAGGATAGGATAGGATAGAGGATAGGATAGGATAGAGGATATAATAGGATTGAGGATAGGATATGATAGAGTAAACGATATTATAGAGGATAGGATAGGGTAGAGGATAGGGTAGTATACAGGATAGGATAGGATAGAGGATAGGATAGGATAGAGGATAGGATAGGATAGAGGATAGGATAGGATAGAGGATAGGATTGGATAGAGGATATAATAGGATAGAGGATAGGATAGGATAGAGGATAGGATAGGATAGAGGATACGATAGAGGATTGGATATGATAGAGGATAGGATAGAGGATAGAATAGGATAGATGATATTATAGGATAGAGGATAGGATATGATAGAGTAAACGATATTATAGAGGATAGGATAGGGTAGAGGATAGGATAGTATACAGGATAGGATAGGATAGAGGATAGGATAGGATAGAGGATAGGATAGGATAGAGGATAGGATTGGATAGAGGATATAATAGGATAGAGGATAGGATAGGATAGAGGATAGGATAGGATAGAGGATAGGATATTATAGAGGATAGAATAGGATAGATGATAGGATAGGATAGAGGATCGGATAGAGGATAGGATAGGATACAGGATAGGATAGGATAGATGATAGCATAGGATAGAGGATAGAATAGGATAGATGATAGGATAGGATAGAGGATCGGATAGAGGATAGGATAGGTGAGAGGATAGAATAGGATAGATGATACTAGAGGATAGAGGATAGGATATGATAGAGTAAACGATATTATACAGGATAGGATAGGGTAGAGGATAGGATGGAGAATAGGATAGGATAGAGGATAGGATAGAGGATAGGATAGAGGATAGGATAGAGGATAGCATAGGATAGAGGATAGAATAGGATAGATGATAGGATAGGATAGAGGATCGGATGGAGGGTAGGATAGGATAGAGGATAGGATAGGATAGAGGATTGGATAGGATAGAGGATATAATATAATAGAGGATAGGATAGGATAGAGGATAGGATAGGATAGAGGATAGGATAGGATAGTGGATACGATAGAGGATAGGATAGGATAGAGGATGGTATAGAGGATAGGATAGGATAGAGGATAGGATAGGAAAGAGGGTAGGATAGGAAAGAGGGTAGGATAGGATAGAGGATAGGTTATAATAGAGGATAGGATAGGATAGAGGATAGGATAGGTAATTGGATAGGATAGAGGATAGGATAGAGGATAGGATAGGATAGAGGATACGATAGAGGATAGGATAGGATAGAGGATGGTATAGAGGGTAGGATAGAGGATAGGATAGGATAGAGTATAGGATAGGATACGATAGACAATAGTATAGGATAGAGGATAGGATAGGATAGAGTATAGGATAGGATACGATAGACAATAGTATAGGATAGAGGATAGGATAGGATAGAGGATAGGATAGAGGATAGGATGGGATAGAGGATAGGATAGGATAGAGGATATAATAGGATTGAGGAAAGGATAGGATAGAGGATAGGTTAGGATAGAGGATAGGATCGGATAGAGGATAGGGTAGGATAGAGGATAGGATAAAATAGAGGCTAGGATAGGATAGAGGATAGGATAGAGGATAGGATAGGATAGAGGATAGAATAGGATAGATGATAGGATAGAGGATAGGATAGGAGAGAATATAGGATAGGATAGAGGATAGGATAGGATAGAGGATAGGATAGGATAGAGGATAGGATAGGATAGAGGATAGGATAGGATAGAGGATAGGATAGGATAGAGGATATAATGGGATAGAGGATAGGATAGGATAGAGGATAGGATAGGATAGAGGATAGGATAGGATAGTGGATACGATAGAGGATAGGATAGGATAGAGGATGGTATAGAGGATAGGATAGGATAGAGGATAGGATAGGAAAGAGGGTAGGATAGGAAAGAGGGTAGGATAGGATAGAGGATAGGTTATAATAGAGGATAGGATAGGATAGAGGATAGGATAGGTAATTGGATAGGATAGAGGATAGGATAGAGGATAGGATAGGATAGAGGATACGATAGAGGATAGGATAGGATAGAGGATGGTATAGAGGGTAGGATAGAGGATAGGATAGGATAGAGTATAGGATAGGATACGATAGACAATAGTATAGGGTAGAGGATAGGATAGGATAGAGTATAGGATAGGATACGATAGACAATAGTATAGGATAGAGGATAGGATAGGATAGAGGATAGGATAGAGGATAGGATGGGATAGAGGATAGGATAGGATAGAGGATATAATAGGATTGAGGAAAGGATAGGATAGAGGATAGGTTAGAATAGAGGATAGGATCGGATAGAGGATAGGGTAGGATAGAGGATAGGATAAAATAGAGGCTAGGATAGGATAGAGGTTAGGATAGAGGATAGGATAGGATAGAGGATAGAATAGGATAGATGATAGGATAGAGGATAGGATAGGAGAGAATATAGGATAGGATAGAGGATAGGGTAGGATAGAGGATAGGATAAAATAGAGGCTAGGATAGGATAGAGGATAGGATAGAGGATAGGATAGGATAGAGGATAGAATAGGATAGATGATAGGATAGGAGAGAGGATCGGATAGAGGATAGGATAGGAGAGAGGATAGGATAGGATAGAGGATAGGATAGGATAGAGGATAGGATGGGATAGAGGATAGGATAGGATAGAGGATAGGATAGGATATATGATAGGATAGGATAGAGGATAGGATAGGATAAAGGATAGGGTAGGATAGAGGATAGGATAAAATAGAGGCTAGGATAGGATAGAGGATAGGATAGAGGATAAGATAGGATAGAGGATAGAATAGGATAGATGATAGGATAGGAGAGAGGATCGGATAGAGGATAGGATAGGAGAGAGGATAGGATAGGATAGAGGATAGGATAGGATAGAGGATAGGATGGGATAGAGGATAGGTTAGGATAGAGGATAGGATAGGATAAATGATAGGATAGGATAGAGGATAGGATAGGATAGAGGATAGGGTAGGATAGAGGATAGGATAAAATAGAGGCTAGGATAGGATAGAGGATAGGATAGAGGATAGGATAGGATAGAGGATAGAATAGGATAGATGATAGGATAGGAGAGAGGATCGGATGGAGGATAGGATAGGAGAGAGGATAGGATAGGATAGAGGATAATATAGGATAGAGGATAGGATTGGAAAGAGGGTAGGATAGGATAGGATAGAGGATAGGATAGAGGATAGGATAGAGGATAGGATAGAGGATAGGATAGGATAGGGGATAGGATAGATGATAGGATAGGATAGAGGATAGGATAGGATAGAGGATAGGATAGGATAGAGGATAGGACAGGATAGAGGATAGGATAGGATAGTGGATAGGATAGGATAGAGGATAGGATAGGATAGAGGAAAGGATAGGATAGAGGATAGGATAGGATAGAGGATAGGATAGGTTAGAGTATAGGATAGGATAGAGGATATAATGGGATAGAGGATAGGATAGGATAGAGGATAGGATAGGATAGAGGATAGGATAGGATAGTGGATAGGATTGGATAGAGGATAGGATAGGATAGAGGAAAGGATAGGATAGAGGATCGGATAGAGGATAGGATAGGATAGAGTATAGGATAGGAAAGAGGGTAGGATAGGATAGAGGATAGGTTATAATAGAGGATAGGATAGGAGAGAGGTTCGGATAGAGGATAGGATAGGAGAGAGGATAGGATAGGAGAGAGGATAGGATAGGATAGGATAGAGGATACGATAGAGGATAGGATAGGATAGAGGATGGTATAGAGGATAGGATAGGATAGAGGATAGGATAGGAAAGAGGGTAGGATAGGAAAGAGGGTAGGATAGGATAGAGGATAGGATAGGATAGGGGATAGGATAGGATAGAGGATAGGAAATAATAGAGGATAGGATAGGATAGATGATCGGATAGAGGATAGGATAGGAGAGAATATAGGATAGGATAGAGGATAGAGGATAGGATACGATAGAGGATAGGATAGATGATAGGATAGGATAGAGGATAGGATAGGATAGAGGATAGGATAGGATAGGACAGAGGATAGGATAGGATAGAGGATAGGATAGGTTAGAGGATAGGATAGGATATATGATAGGATAGGATAGAGGATAGGATAGGATAGAGGATAGGGTAGGATAGAGGATAGGTTATAATAGAGGATAGGATAGGAGAGAGGTTCGGATAGAGGATAGGATAGGAGAGAGGATAGGATAGGATAGAGGATAGGATAGGATAGAGTATTGGATGGGATAGAGGATAGGATAGGATAGAGGATAGGATAGGATATATGATAGGATAGGATAGAGGATAGGATAGGATAGAGGATAGGGTAGGATAGAGGATAGGATAAAATAGAGGCTAGGATAGGATAGAGGATAGGATAGAGGATAGGATAGAGGATAGGATAGGATAGAGGATAGAATAGGATAGATGATACGATAGAAGAGAGGATCGGATAGAGGATAGGATAGGAGAGAGGATAGGATAGGATAGAGGATAGGATAGGATAGAGGATAGGATTGGAAAGAGGGTAGGATAGGATAGGATAGAGGATAGGATAGGATAGAGGATAGGATAGGATAGAGGATAGGATAGGATAGAGGATAGGATAGGATAGAGGATAGGATAGGATAGAGGATAGGATAGGATAGAGGATAGGATAGGATAGGACAGAGGATAGGATAGGATAGAGGATAGGATAGGTTAGAGGATAGGATAGGATATATGATAGGATAGGATAGAGGATAGGATAGGATAGAGGATAGGGTAGGATAGAGGATAGGTTATAATAGAGGATAGGATAGGAGAGAGGTTCGGATAGAGGATAGGATAGGAGAGAGGATAGGATAGGATAGAGGATAGGATAGGATAGAGTATTGGATGGGATAGAGGATAGGATAGGATAGAGGATAGGATAGGATATATGATAGGATAGGATAGAGGATAGGATAGGATAGAGGATAGGGTAGGATAGAGGATAGGATAAAATAGAGGCTAGGATAGAATAGAGGATAGGATAGAGGATAGGATAGAGGATAGGATAGGATAGAGGATAGAATAGGATAGATGATACGATAGAAGAGAGGATCGGATAGAGGATAGGATAGGAGAGAGGATAGGATAGGATAGAGGATAGGATAGGATAGAGGATAGGATTGGAAAGAGGGTAGGATAGGATAGGATAGAGGATAGGATAGGATAGAGGATAGGATAGGATAGAGGATAGGATAGGATAGAGGATAGGATAGGATAGAGGATAGGATAGGATAGAGGATAGGAAATAATAGAGGATAGGATAGGATAGATGATCGGATAGAGGATACGATAGGAGAGAATATAGGATAGGATAGAGGATGGAGGATAGGATACGATAGAGGATAGGATAGATGATAGGATAGGATAGAGGATAGGATAGGATAGAGGATAGGATAGGATAGGATAGAGGATAGGATAGGATAGAGGATAGGATAGGTTAGAGGATAGGATAGGATAGAGGATATAATGGGATAGAGGATATAATGGGATAGAGGATAGGATAGGATAGAGGATAGGATAGGATAGAGGATAGGATAGGACAGTGGATAGGATAGGATAGAGGATAGGATAGGATAGAGGAAAGGATAGGATAGAGGATCGGATAGAGGGTAGGATAGGATAGAGGATAGGATAGGAAAGAGGGTAGGATAGGATAGAGGATAGGTTATAATAGAGGATAGGATAGGAGAGAGGTTCGGATAGAGGATAGGATAGGAGAGAGGATAGGATAGGATAGAGGGTAGGATAGGATAGAGGATAGGATGGGATAGAGGATAGGATAGGATAGAGGATAGGATAGGATATATGATAGGATAGGATAGAGGATAGGATAGGATAGAGGATAGGGTAGGATAGAGGATAGGACAAAATAGAGGCTAGGATAGGATAGAGGATAGGATAGAGGATAGGATAGGATAGAGGATAGAATAGGATAGATGATAGGATAGGAGAGAGGATCGGATAGAGGATAGGATAGGAGAGAGGATAGGATAGGATAGAGGATAGGATAGGATAGAGGATAGGATGGGATAGAGGATAGGTTAGGATAGAGGATAGGATAGGATATATGATAGGATAGGATAGAGGATAGGATAGGATAGAGGATAGGGTAGGATAGAGGATAGGATAAAATAGAGGCTAGGATAGGATAGAGGATAGGATAGAGGATAGGATAGGATAGAGGATAGAATAGGATAGATGATAGGATAGGAGAGAGGATCGGTTAGAGGATAGGATAGGATAGAGGATAATATAGGATAGAGGATAGGATTGGAAAGAGGGTAGGATAGGATAGGATAGAGGATAGGATAGAGGATAGGATAGAGGATAGGATAGGATAGGGGATAGGATAGGATAGAGGATAGGAAATAATAGAGGATAGGATAGGATAGATGATCGGATAGAGGATAGGATAGGAGAGAATATAGGATAGGATAGAGGATAGAGGATAGGATACGATAGAGGATAGGATAGATGATAGGATAGGATAGAGGATAGGATAGGATAGAGGATAGGATAGGATAGGATAGAGGATAGGATAGGATAGAGGATAGGATAGGTTAGAGGATAGGATAGGATAGAGGATATAATGGGATAGGGGATAGGATAGGATAGAGGATAGGATAGGATAGAGGATAGGATAGGATAGTGGATAGGATAGGATAGAGGATAGGATAGGATAGAGGAAAGGATAGGATAGAGGATCGGATAGAGGATAGGATAGGATAGAGGGTAGGATAGGAAAGAGGGTAGGATAGGATAGAGGATAGGTTATAGTAGAGGATAGGATAGGAGAGAGGTTCGGATAGAGGATAGGATAGGAGAGAGGATAGGATAGGATAGAGGATAGGATAGGATAGAGGATAGGATGGGATAGAGGATAGGATAGGATAGAGGATAGGATAGGATATATGATAGGATAGGATAGAGGATAGGATAGGATAGAGGATAGGGTAGGAAAGAGGATAGGATAAAATAGAGGCTAGGATAGGATAGAGGATAGGATAGAGGATAGGATAGGATAGAGGATAGAATAGGATAGATGATAGGATAGGAGAGAGGATCGGATAGAGGATAGGATAGGAGAGAGGATAGGACAGGATAGAGGATAGGATAGGATAGAGGATAGGATGGGATAGAGGATAGGATAGGATAGAGGATAGGGTAGGATAGAGGATAGGATAAAATAGAGGCTAGGATAGGATAGAGGATAGGATAGAGGATAGGATAGGATAGAGGATAGAATAGGATAGATGATAGGATAGGAGAGAGGATCGGATAGAGGATAGGATAGGAGAGAGGATAGGATAGGATAGAGGATAATATAGGATAGAGGATAGGATTGGAAAGAGGGTAGGATAGGATAGGATAGAGGATAGGATAGAGGATAGGATAGAGGATAGGATAGAGGATAGGATAGAGGATAGGATAGGATAGGGGATAGGATAGATGATAGGATAGGATAGAGGATAGGATAGGATAGAGGATAGGATAGGATAGAGGATAGGATAGGATAGAGGATAGGATAGGATAGAGGATAGGATATTATAGTGGATAGGATAGGATAGAGGATAGGATAGGATAGAGGAAAGGATAGGATAGAGGATAGGATAGGATAGAGGATAGGATAGGTTAGAGTATAGGATAGGATAGAGGATATAATGGGATAGAGGATAGGATAGGATAGAGGATAGGATAGGATAGAGGATAGGATAGGATAGTGGATAGGATAGGATAGAGGATAGGATAGGATAGAGGAAAGGATAGGATAGAGGATCGGATAGAGGATAGGATAGGATAGAGGATAGGATAGGAAAGAGGGTAGGATAGGATAGAGGATAGGTTATAATAGAGGATAGGATAGGAGAGAGGTTCGGATAGAGGATAGGATAGGAGAGAGGATAGGATAGGAGAGAGGATAGGATAGGATAGGATAGAGGATACGATAGAGGATAGGATAGGATAGAGGATGGTATAGAGGATAGGATAGGATAGAGGATAGGATAGGAAAGAGGGTAGGATAGGAAAGAGGGTAGGATAGGATAGAGGATAGGTTATAATAGAGGATAGGATAGGATAGAGGATAGGATAGGTAATTGGATAGGATAGAGGATAGGATAGAGGATAGGATAGGATAGAGGATACGATAGAGGATAGGATAGGATAGAGGATGGTATAGAGGGTAGGATAGAGGATAGGATAGGATAGAGGATAGGATAGGATAGAGGATAGGATAGAGGATAGGATGGGATAGAGGATAGGATAGGATAGAGGATATAATAGGATTGAGGAAAGGATAGGATAGAGGATAGGTTAGGATAGAGGATAGGATCGGATAGAGGATAGGATTGGAAAGAGGGTAGGATAGGATAGGATAGAGGATAGGATAGAGGATATGATAGAGGATAGGATAGGATAGGGGATAGGATAGGATAGAGGATAGGAAATAATAGAGGATAGGATAGGATAGATGATCGGATAGAGGATAGGATAGGAGAGAATATAGGATAGGATAGAGGATAGAGGATAGGATACGATAGAGGATAGGATAGATGATAGGATAGGATAGAGGATAGGATAGGATAGAGGATAGGATAGGATAGGACAGAGGATAGGATAGGATAGAGGATAGGATAGGTTAGAGGATAGGATAGGATATATGATAGGATAGGATAGAGGATAGGATAGGATAGAGGATAGGGTAGGATAGAGGATAGGTTATAATAGAGGATAGGATAGGAGAGAGGTTCGGATAGAGGATAGGATAGGAGAGAGGATAGGATAGGATAGAGGATAGGATAGGATAGAGTATAGGATGGGATAGAGGATAGGATAGGATAGAGGATAGGATAGGATATATGATAGGATAGGATAGAGGATAGGATAGGATAGAGGATAGGGTAGGATAGAGGATAGGATAAAATAGAGGCTAGGATAGGATAGAGGATAGGATAGAGGATAGGATAGAGGATAGGATAGGATAGAGGATAGAATAGGATAGATGATACGATAGAAGAGAGGATCGGATAGAGGATAGGATAGGAGAGAGGATAGGATAGGATAGAGGATAGGATAGGATAGAGGATAGGATTGGAAAGAGGGTAGGATAGGATAGGATAGAGGATAGGATAGGATAGAGGATAGGATAGGATAGAGGATAGGATAGGATAGAGGATAGGATAGGATAGAGGATAGGATAGGATAGAGGATAGGAAATAATAGAGGATAGGATAGGATAGATGATCGGATAGAGGATACGATAGGAGAGAATATAGGATAGGATAGAGGATGGAGGATAGGATACGATAGAGGATAGGATAGATGATAGGATAGGATAGAGGATAGGATAGGATAGAGGATAGGATAGGATAGGATAGAGGATAGGATAGAGGATAGGATAGGATAGAGGATAGGATAGGTTAGAGGATAGGATAGGATAGAGGATATAATGGGATAGAGGATAGGATAGGATAGAGGATAGGATAGGATAGAGGATAGGATAGGATAGTGGATAGGATAGGATAGAGGATAGGATAGGATAGAGGAAAGGATAGGATAGAGGATCGGATAGAGGATAGGATAGGATAGAGGATAGGATAGGAAAGAGGGTAGGATAGGATAGAGGATAGGTTATAATAGAGGATAGGATAGGAGAGAGGTTCGGATAGAGGATAGGATAGGAGAGAGGATAGGATAGGATAGAGGGTAGGATAGGATAGAGGATAGGATGGGATAGAGGATAGGATAGGATAGAGGATAGGATAGGATATATGATAGGATAGGATAGAGGATAGGATAGGATAGAGGATAGGGTAGGATAGAGGATAGGACAAAATAGAGGCTAGGATAGGATAGAGGATAGGATAGAGGATAGGATAGGGTAGAGGATAGAATAGGATAGATGATAGGATAGGAGAGAGGATCGGATAGAGGATAGGATAGGAGAGAGGATAGGATAGGATAGAGGATAGGATAGGATAGAGGATAGGATGGGATAGAGGATAGGTTAGGATAGAGGATAGGATAGGATATATGATAGGATAGGATAGAGGATAGGATAGGATAGAGGATAGGGTAGGATAGAGGATAGGATAAAATAGAGGCTAGGATAGGATAGAGGATAGGATAGAGGATAGGATAGGATAGAGGATAGAATAGGATAGATGATAGGATAGGAGAGAGGATCGGATAGGATAGAGGATAATATAGGATAGAGGATAGGATTGGAAAGAGGGTAGGATAGGATAGGATAGAGGATAGGATAGAGGATAGGATAGAGGATAGGATAGGATAGGGGATAGGATAGGATAGAGGATAGGAAATAATAGAGGATAGGATAGGATAGAGGATAGGATAGAGGATAGGATAGGATAGAGGATAGAATAGGATAGATGATAGGATAGGAGAGAGGATCGGATAGAGGATAGGATAGGAGAGAGGATAGGACAGGATAGAGGATAGGATAGGATAGAGGATAGGATGGGATAGAGGATAGGTTAGGATAGAGGATAGGATAGGATATATGATAGGATAGGATAGAAGATAGGATAGGATAGAGGATAGGATAGGATACAGGATAGGATAAAATAGAGGCTAGGATAGGATAGAGGATCGGATTGAGGATAGGATAGGATTGAGGATAGGATAGGATAGAGGATAGGATAGGATAGAGGATAGGATAGGATAGAGGATCGGATGGAGGGTAGGATAGGATAGAGGATAGGATAGGATAGAGGATTGGATAGGATAGAGGAAAGGATAGGATAGAGGATTGGATAGGTAATTGGATAGGATAGAGGATAGGATAGAGGATAGGATAGGATAGAGGATACGATAGAGTATAGGATAGGATAGAGGATGGTATAGAGGGTAGGATAGGATAGAGGATAGGATAGGATAGAGGATATAATGGGATAGAGGATAGGATAGGATAGAGGATAGGATAGGATAGATGATAGGATAGGATAGAGGATAGGATAGGATAGAGGATATAATGGGATAGAGGATAGGATAGGATAGAGGATAGGATAGGATAGAGGATAGGATAGGATAGATGATAGGATAGGATAGAGGATAGGATGGGATAGAGGATAGGTTAGGATAGAGGATAGGATAGGATAGGATATATGATAGGATAGGATAGAGGATAGGATAGGATAGAGGATAGGGTAGGATAGAGGATAGGATAAAATAGAGGCTAGGATAGGATAGAGGATAGGATAGAGAATAGGATAGGATAGAGGATAGAATAGGATAGATGATAGGATAGGAGAGAGGATCGGATAGAGGATAGGATAGGAGAGAGGATAGGATAGGATAGAGGATAATATAGGATAGAGGATAGGATTGGAAAGAGGGTAGGATAGGATAGGATAGAGGATAGGATAGAGGATAGGATAGAGGATAGGATAGGATAGGGGATAGAATAGGATAGAGGATAGGAAATAATAGAGGATAGGATAGGATAGATGATCGGATAGAGGATAGGATAGGAGAGAATATAGGATAGGATAGAGGATAGAGGTTAGGATACGATAGAGGATAGGATAGATGATAGGATAGGATATAGGATAGTATTGGATAGAGGATAGGATAGGATAGGATAGAGGATAGGATAGGATAGAGGATAGGATAGGTTAGAGGATAGGATAGGATAGAGGATATAATGGGATAGAGGATAGGATAGGATAGAGGATAGGATAGGATAGAGGATAGGATAGGATAGAGGATAGGATAGGATAGTGGATAGGATAGGATAGAGGATAGGATAGGATAGAGGAAAGGATAGGATAGAGGATCGGATAGAGGATAGGATAGGATAGAGGATAGGATAGGAAAGAGGGTAGGATAGGATAGAGGATAGGTTATAGTAGAGGATAGGATAGGAGAGAGGTTCGGATAGAGGATAGGATAGGAGAGAGGATAGGATAGGATAGAGGATAGGATAGGATAGAGGATAGGATGGGATAGAGGATAGGATAGGATAGAGGATAGGATAGGATATATGATAGGACAGGATAGAGGATAGGATAGGATAGAGGATAGGGTAGGAAAGAGGATAGGATAAAATAGAGGCTAGGATAGGATAGAGGATAGGATAGAGGATAGGATAGGATAGAGGATAGAATAGGATAGATGATAGGATAGGTGAGAGGATCGGATAGAGGATAGGATAGGAGAGAGGATAGGACAGGATAGAGGATAGGATAGGATAGAGAATAGGATGGGATAGAGGATAGGTTAGGATAGAGGATAGGATAGGATATATGATAGGATAGGATAGAGGATAGGATAGGATAGAGGATAGGATAGGATACAGGATAGGATAAAATAGAGGCTAGGATAGGATAGAGGATCGGATAGAGGATAGGATAGGATTGAGGATAGGATAGGATAGAGGATAGGATAGGATAGAGGATAGGATAGGATAGAGGATCGGATGGAGGGTAGGATAGGATAGAGGATAGGATAGGATAGAGGATTGGATAGGATAGAGGAAAGGATAGGATAGAGGATTGGATAGGTAATTGGATAGGATAGAGGATAGGATAGAGGATAGGATAGGATAGAGGATACGATAGAGTATAGGATAGGATAGAGAATGGTATAGAGGGTAGGATAGGATAGAGGATAGGATAGGATAGAGGATATAATGGGATAGAGGATAGGATAGGATAGAGGATAGGATAGGATAGAGGATAGGATAGGATAGATGATAGGATAGGATAGAGGATAGGATAGGATAGAGGATATAATGGGATAGAGGATAGGATAGGATAGAGGATAGGATAGGATAGAGGATAGGATAGGATAGATGATAGGATAGGATAGAGGATAGGATAGGATAGAGGAAAGGATAGGATAGAGGATGGTATAGAGGGTAGGATAGGATAGAGGATAGGATAGGATAGAGGATATAATGGGATAGAGGATAGGATAGGATAGAGGATAGGATAGGATAGAGGATAGGATAGGATAGTGGATAGGATAGGATAGAGGATAGGATAGGATAGAGGATAGGATAGGATAGAGGATAGGATAGGATAGAGGAAAGGATAGGATAGAGGATGGTATAGAGGGTAGGATAGGATAGAGGATAGGATAGGATAGAGGATATAATGGGATAGAGGATAGGATAGGATAGAGGATAGGATAGGATAGAGGATAGGATAGGATAGTGGATAGGATAGGATAGAGGATAGGATAGGATAGAGGAAAGGATAGGATAGAGGATCGGATAGAGGATAGGATAGGATAGAGGATAGGATAGGAAAGAGGGTAGGATAGGATAGAGGAGAGGATATGATAGAGGATAGGATAGGATAGAGGGTAGGATAGGATAGAGGAGAGGATATGATAGAGGATAGGATAGGATAGAGGATAGGTTATAATAGAGGATAGGATAGGAGAGAGGTTCGGATAGAGGATAGGATAGGAGAGAGGATAGGATAGGATAGAGGATAGGATAGGATAGAGGATAGGATGGGATAGAGGATAGGATAGGATAGAGGATAGGATAGGATAAATGATAGTATAGGATAGAGGATAGTATAGGATAGAGGATAGGATAGGATAGAGGATAGGATAAAATAGAGGCTAGGATAGGATAGAGGATCTGATAGAGGATAGGATAGGATAGAGGATAGAATAGGATAGAGGATAGGTTATAATAGAGGATAGGATAGGAGAGAGGATCGGATAGAGGATAGGATAGGAGAGAGGATAGGATAGGATAGAGGATAGGATAGGATAGAGGATAGGATGGGATAGAGGATAGGTTAGGATAGAGGATAGGATAGGATATATGATAGGATAGGATAGAGGATAGGATAGGATAGAGGATAGGATAGGGTAGAGGATAGGATTGAGGATAGGATAGGGTAGAGGATAGGATAGGATAGAGGATAGAATAGGATAGAGGATAGGATAGAGGATAGGATAGAGGATAGGATAGAGGATAGGATAGAGGATAGGATAGGATAGAGGATAGGATAGGATAGAGGATAGGATAGGATATCGGATAGGATGGGATAGAGGATAGGATAGGATAGATGATAGAATAGGATAGAGGATAGAATAGGATAGAGGATAGGATAGAGGATAGGATAGAGGATAGGATAGGAATAGAGGATCGGATAGGTAATTGGATAGGATAAAGGATAGGATAAGGTAGAGGCTAGTATAGGATAGAGGATAGGATAGGATAGAGGATAGGATAGAGGATAGGATAGGATAAAGGATAGGATAGGATAGATGATAGGATAGGATAGAGGATAGGATAGGATAGAGGATAGGATAGGATAGAGGATAGGATAGGATAGAGGATAGGATAGGGTAGAGAATATAATAGGATAGAGGATACGATAGAGGATTGGATATGATAGAGGATAGGATAGAGGATAGAATAGGATAGAGGATTGGATAGAGGATAGGATAGGATAGAGGATGGTATAGAGGATAGGATAGAGGATAGGATAGGAAAGAGGATAGGATAGGATACAATAGAGGATAGGATAGATGATAGGATAGGATGGAGGATCTGATAGAGGATAGGATAGGATAGAGAATCGGATAGGTAATTGGATAGGATAGAGGATAGGATAAGGTAGAGGCTAGTATAGCATAGAGGATAGGATAGAGGATAGGATAGGATAAAGGATAGGATAGGTTAGAGGATAGGATAGGATAGAGGATAGTATAGGATAGAGGATAGGATACAGGATAGGATAGGATAGAGGATAGGATAGAGGATAGGATAGGATAGTGGATAGGATAGGATAGAGGATATAATAGGATTGAGGAAAGGATAGGATAGAGGAAAGGTTAGGATAGAGGATAGGATAGGATAGAGGATAGGAGAGGATAGAGGATAGGATGGGATAGAGGATAGGATAGGATAGAGGATAGGATAGGATAGAGGATATAATAGGATTGAGGAAAGGATAGGATAGAGGAAAGGTTAGGATAGAGGATAGGATAGGATAGAGGATAGGAGAGGATAGAGGATAGGATGGGATATAGGATAGGATAGGATAGAGGATATGATAGGATAGAGGATAGGATAGGATAGAGGATAGGATAGGATAGTGGATAGGATAGGATAGAGGATATAATAGGATTGAGGAAAGGATAGGATAGAGGATAGGTTAGGATAGAGGATAGGATAGGATAGAGGATAGGAGAGGATAGAGGATAGGATAGGATAGAGGATAGGATAGGATAGAGAATAGGATAGGATAGAGGATACGATAGGATCGAGGATAGGATATGGTAGAGGATAGAATAGGATAGATGATAGGATAGGATAGAGGATATTATAGAGTAGAGGATAGGATAGGATAGAGGATACGATATGTTAGAGGATAGGATAGAGGATAGGATATAATACAGTATAGGATAGGATAGAGGATAGGATAGGATAGAGGATAGGATAGGATAGAGGATAGGATAGGATAGAGGATAGGATAGGATAGAGGATAGGATAGGGTAGAGGATAGGATAGGATAGAGGATAGGATAGGATAGAGGATAGGATAGGATAGAGGATAGGATAGGATAGAGGATAGGATAGGATAGAGGATAGGATAGGATAGAGGATAGGATAGGATAGAGGATATGATAGGATAGAGGATAGGGTATAATAGAGGGTAGGGTAGAATTTCCATAGGATACAGGATAGCATAGGATAGAGTATAGGATAGGATAGAGAATAGGATAGGATAGAGGATATTATAGGGTAGAGGATAGGATGGGATAGAGGATATGATATGATAGAGGATCGGAAAGAGGATAGGATTGAGTATAGGATGGGATAGAGGATAGGATAGGGTATTGGATAGGATAGAGGATAGGATAGAGGATAGGATAGGATAGTGGATAGGATAGGATAGA